>NW_026856269.1:0-71506 GCF_026571515.1 Ruditapes philippinarum | reverse complement strand
TTTGTTTCCTCTACTGTGTCCCAGTACATATGTTGTTTGTTTTCTCGACTGTGTCCCAGTACATATCTTGTTTGTTCCCTCTGCTGTGTTCCAGTACATACATTGTTTGTCCCTCGGCTGCATCCCAGAGCATACATTGTTTGTTTCCTTGACTTATCCCAGTACATACATTGTTTGTTTCCTCAACTGTGTCCCAGTACATACATTGTTTGTTTCCTCGACTGTGTCCCAGTACATACATTGTTTGTTTCCTCGACTGTGTCCCAGTACATACATTGTTTGTTTCCTCGACTGTGTCCCAGTACATACATTGTTTGTTTCCTCGGCTGTGTCCCAGTACATACGTTGTTTGTTTCCTCGACTGTGTCCCAGTACATGCATTGTTTGTTTCCTCAGCTGTGTCCCAGTACATATGTTGTTTGTTTCCTAGACTGTGTTCCAGTACATACATTGTTTGTCCCTCGGCTGCATCCCAGAGCATACATTGTTTGTTTCCTCGACTGTGTCCCAGTACATATATTGTTTGTCCCTCGGCTCCATCCCAGTACATACATTGTTTGTTTCCTTGACTGTGTCCCAGAACATACCTGGTTTAACACTATAACCTTGTATCTATATAAGTCATCTTTATATCACAATAAAACCATGTTATATGATCATTTCTTCATTCAATTATTATTTCATTGTCTATTTCAGACCCTTTTATTACACGGAAATATTATAACAACATTAAAAACGGCGCCACATTTCTTCCCGAAGGCTGTCAGCATTTTATCCCTTGCAGAGAATGAGATTGCTGATATTAATGAGGTGGGAAATTATTGCTGTCATATTTTTTTATCAAAAATATTTTCATGATTTTCATGAAAAAGAGAGATCTTGTCTGTAGTTACTGACATGGCTGAGAAAGATGTGTCTGTAGTTACTGACATGGCTGAGAAAGATGTGTTTGTAGTTACTGACAGTCTGTATAAGTTTCTTATACTATGTGACAGTCAAGTTGGATATTGCTGTCAAAAATGTATTACAATATTATTACGATATCTTGATTGTATCACAAAATAGTATCATGATCTTACATTTAGACAATTGAAAAATGTATTGCTAGATATAGTTATGTCATCATTGTATCAAGATACTGTATCGTGAGGGAAATTATCACGATTTTTCAATAAATTTATAATATCTGACCATCTCAGCATAAATGTTTGAGAGTTTCATATTTGAATGTTTTGTCCAAGAAATTACACAAGTAACTAACACAAGGTGCTTTGCATCTACAACAATGCCTGCCTGTTACTAAAGTATTTCATAGTAGTTAACATATTGTGTTTATTATGATATAAAGCCAGAAACCGACCAACATCATACAGGTGTTACTACTTTAATTGTTGTATAAATTGATTGAAAGTAACATAGATGAAATTAAAAAAATCTATCAGGAAATGTGAAGCTTAAACAAGCATATTTTGTCTGATTTTATCAGGTTTGTCAACAAGAGATGATCAATGGTGTAGCATGTGTTTTGATAATAAAATAAGTTAAAATCAGTTGTATGTTATACGTTTATTGTATTTTAATGAAGTTGTTGTCTTACGATGTTACCAATAGACTTGATACATTAGGTGGCATACCCATATATTTTGTCTTACATTATATGTATTACACATACACATGCCATAATAAGAAAGTATATGTGTATATATTTCAGGTTTCGTATTTATCATGTTTACCTGAACTACAACAACTTTCTGTGATGAATAACCCATGTGTTCTTATGACGGCATCAGTTATGTATCCTTTATATGATGTTCTATCATTGTTGTCTAGACATATGTCACGATTCAGAACTGTTCACTATTTAGGGGAGAAGTTGTGTAAGCGGCCGGATAGCTCGGTCGGTAGAGCTGCAGTAGGGTTTTCCGAGTGTCTCCGGGTTCAAGCCACGGTCAGGCTGCACATTTTTCACACCCTGTGACACATATACTTACCAAATAACATATGAATAACAGTCTGAGAATTTAGCACTACCCTGCAAGCCTATGGCTAGTAGAAGTTGGGTCAAGCCTTTATAGTTTTCCATGTAAGTAGCCTGACTAGCTTGTGAAAAAGAAGCAGACAGTCACCTTAACTCTGAAAATGAAATAAGTGAATTTCATATAGAACAACAAATTTATTCTCAAAGCTGGGAATAGTATTATGAAATAACTAGATAACTGGTTGTGCTTGATTTTACTTTCCATTTCCAAAGTTTAACATTTTTGGACTGGTAAAAATTGGATTATATTCAGTCTTTGAATGAAATTAGTTTAAAAAATATTTTAACTCTGATATTAAAATTCCTTGACCATATAACAGAGGTTTTGATTACCGACCATTTATTGTCAACTGGTGCCCTCTACTGGAGATATTAGATGGATATACTGTCACAGAGAAAGAACAGTAAGTATATCAACTATGCTCTTTTTTGCCTTTGTTTTAAATATAAAGCTGTAAAACTTCATTAGTAAGTCATCAAATACTTTATACTCCTAATTCATATCATATTCATTATTCATTAAAACAATATTTTGCAGACACTGTAGGGCATGTTACTTGCTCTTGCATGTTACTATATAGTTTGATCTTGCAGTTTTTGTATGAAACTTGTGTTTGTTTTTATTTTACTACATAAATCTATCACTTTGAACTGTTGTTAATTGATGAATTTTAATTTAATAGTTTTTACATGTTTTACTGTATTTTGTTATACAGGTTAAAGGCAGAATGGTTATACAGTCAAGGTAAAGGTCATCACTTCAAGGTCGGTCAGCATGTAGAAACTATACAATACCTGGCCAGTGTATGTCCTCTTACAGCATCTGTACAGGTAAGATTGCGTTACCATAGTTACCTTGATACTAGAATATCTATAAAGCATCCTTCTTTGTGTCCCCTGTGTGTAAACAATATTATTTGTCGACAAATTATGAAACAATAAAAGATAAGAGTATGTTTTATGTAAAATTGTGTAGCTTATTGCAATACTTATTGACTTTGATGCAGATTATTTTGTACTTTATTTACAAAATTTATGATAATAGATTATACATAGAGAAGTTAAAGGAATATTGATTTGTAAAATGTATCTGATGGTGAAGGCTAGTGTCAGTCACTGGAGGTTATTGAATGTGATATGAAATCATATTCTAGGTGTATTTTACATTGTATGTTTTCATGTATAGATGTTATAAAATGTTCGGGTTCAGCAAATCAGCCTTCTCTTTATATCGGTTTGAGATTTGATTAATTTCCATTAGATTATTCAGGCTAAGAAAATCTGTTGTTTTTCTGTACAAGGAAAAATGCTTCAGTTCTTAAAACTTTAATTGTTCTTGTAGCCTATATAATTTGGGGTTTAACAACATGCTTTAGAACTATAGACATTACATGCATTTTGATTGGATAGGCAAGAGCTTTAGTACTATAGACATTACATGCATTTTGATTGGATAGGCAAGACCTTTAGTACTATAGACATTACATGCATTTTGATTGGATAGGCAAGAGCTTTAGTACTATAGACATTACATGCATTTTGATTGGATAGGCAAGAGCTTTAGTACTATAGACATTACATGCATTTTGATTGGATAGGCAAGAGCTTTAGTACTATAGACATTACATGCATTTTGATTGGATAGGCAAGAGCTTTAGTACTATAGACATTACATGCATTTTGATTGGATAGGCAAGACCTTTAGTACTATAGACATTACATGCATTTTGATTGGATAGGCAAGAGCTTTAGTACTATAGACATTACATGCATTTTGATTGGATAAGCAAGAATGCATAACCAATGAAAATAAGGCTTGCTTAGATGATGTATGTTTAATACCAGAAAGGAGTTATTATTCACCTAAAAGATGCCTGAATGGAAGCAAAATATAGACTGAGAATCGAATCATTAGTTCTAATTGCAGTTTACCATAATCAAGAGTAATCGTTTCACTCCTCAATTATAAGATGTTCACAGAGAGTTATGATATCAGAGTTAATGCTGTATCAATTCAATTTAACTTATTTACACTATATTAACAATATCATAAATTATTTTTTTAACTTGTTGATATATGATGTATTCTTGAGTAACTAATATTTCTAAATTCTTGAATCTTTGTCATAAAGGTACTTTGTTCAATATAACTGTTAACAAAACTGTATTAAGGAACTGCAATGTTAACTCTGTGATGTTGAATATTTAGGTGTTAAAGTTTTTGTTAAATGCATTCAGAGATAAAAGTATTCTGTTTAATTCCACTTACAGACTAACTCAGGATGATATGACTTATGTATCCTAATTTACAAATTTCTAATTACAAAATATGTAACATGATTTTTCTTGAATTTTTCATGATTTATTTGAATGTATCTGAGGTGCCAGAACGAATTCTTTAATAAGTGAAGCCTGTAATTTAACAATTGTTTAGTGAGCATGTAACACGGCCTGTATGATTATTAGATGATATTTTATTGTTTATCAACAGAAAGATTGTTTAAAGCTTTCGTGACTGTTACCTTTTAGTCAGTTTTGTCAGAATGGTTTTCTTGTTGGGGTTTCCCCCCTGAAATCCTTCAAATTCTTCTTTTGTCTTCTTTTGTCAGTTTCAGTTTGCCCACACCAATAGTTATAATATTTCTGGGTATATACACATCATCCTATTATGATAATTGTTACTATATTTAGATGTATGAATTAATAATTTGCAGTGTGACTCAGATAGATAGATCAATTAGTGACAGGAATTAAACTTATGAAGATAGTTCTATCATAGAATATTATTATATTTTAGGATTATCATTTTGTCTTATAGTTGATGGACGGTAGGATAAATAATGAATTTTTCATCATCTTCATTTCAAATGATGTGCTTTCAAACTTTTTCATATTTCTGGACTAGTATTTCATTTTAAATGATTTTATTTTATTTTAAGACATAGGTTTATAATAAGTTAATTCCTTTGTGTTACTGAAGTTATATTACACCTGTTTATTAAACTTCAAACATTGTCAAAGTTCTATTTTTTTATATAATCTATAACTAATAAAAGTTCGTTTTTTTCACTAGCATTATTGTTGTCGTAAATTCTAGTGAAGTGGAAACCTGTCTTATATTGATTGCTGTTTAGTTTTCTTTATAGAAGGTGGATAAATAGTTAGATAGATTTGTTTTGTCTTGTGAATTGCCTGATAACTAATGGTAAATCATTAAAGCATGGTGTTGAGTACCGCAGTAGGAGGTTACGTCTAATATAGAATCTCACGTATTATGATTGTGTCATCATTACGCTACACGCCTGATCAAAGTTAGAACACAGCCTGTAATCGTATGATCTCTTACTTTGAAATGTTTTCATTTAGGTCACATATTCTGTGTGTTCTATGACTACCTTCTATAAATCATTGTCATACTTTTTCCATATCATTATAGAAGTTAAATTATCATTGTCTTGTGTGTCTACTTTAACACCATAATCATCAATATCATCATCACCATCATCATCACCATCATCTTGATTATGATCATCATCATTATAATCATCACTATCATCATCATCATCACCACTATCATCATCACCGCTATCATCATCACTGCTATCATCATCACCATTATCATAATTAACACCATCATCATCACCATCATCATCATGATTTATATCATTATCATCATAAAGTTTATTCACATCAGTATCAACAAAAAGATCATCATTATCACCATTTTCATATTCATCAGCATCTTAATTATCATTACCATTAACATCATCATCATCATCTTCAAAAACAATATCCATTATTGACTTGCTTTGTCAGACTTACAACATTTTGTGTTTTTGATGCTATAGAGTTAAGACTGATGAAATCACTTTAAGGAAGCAGTCATACATAGACTTATCATTTAATGTTTTGCTAAAGAAAATGATTCAGTTCTACTGTACAGATCTTGAGAAAATGCTGACGTATGTGTAATCAGAATATGTTTAATTGTGCAGAAATTTGATAGATTTAACTTTCTTACACTGGATTACAATGTTAAAAAAATGTTTAGCAGATTAATTGAGTTTAAGTGAGTTCGTTTTATGAGTACTTGGTAACACAAGGGTTCATTCAGTGAAAAAAAACTTTTGTACGGTCTTCACCTTCATGTATACATTTCTCATTAAATATTCAATTTATTGGTGACCCGTTGAACTCCTTATATACACTGATTTCTTATTGAAATTTGGTTACTTTTCTAAGTGGTAAGTATTTTACAATTATAGAAAATAGATCTATCAGATTTATTTATTTTAGTGATATGTCTGTGAGGTCAAGGATGTCTTTGTTTGATTGACCTAAATAATCGTGACAAATACCCCCGATATTTGTATGTACAGACTTACAGGCCGCAACAATATTTACCGTCTTATTTCACTATTTACTTTAATTGCCCTGTTTAACAATGACTTCTCAGAGAAATATTATTTATATAGATATTTACAAGAAGTAATTTAAAATTATAACAAGAGGAGTTAATTTTGTGGTTTGGGTATTGTAATATTACATCAAATTTTGAACCTTTAGAAATTAGTTTTTTTATGCATGTATATATAACCCTTTAGCCTGCTGGAACAACTGGATATACCCATGTCACCAGTGCAGACCAGGATCAGCCAGGACATCTGTGCCATCTGACCATGGTCAGTCAATACATATTTTGAAATTTTCCGCAAAAAATTATGAATGGTTTTGTCCATATTAAAAAAAAAAGACATGTCCAGTTATGATGTATAACATGGTAAGGTTTAATAGACCTACAGTTAAACAGGCTGAGAAATTTTTAAAGTATTGAATTCAAATATTGCTTTAAAATGTTATGTTATGCACACAATCTTTTACAATTATTTATATCTCATCAACCAATCTTTCTTCAAGATCCATAACTCTCTTTGAATTTTGACAGACCAATGGCCCTTTGTGAATTGATTGGAAGAACATTAATCTTTAAACCTACTAAAGGTATTTTCTTGAAAACTATTACATGTCTTTGAGATAACTATAAGAGGAAACTGTCCAAGGTCCATAACTGTCACTTGGAGATAAACTGACTTCTGGCCCTTTCTGAACTTCAAAAATTCCTGAATACAGTTTTGAGTGCAACATCAATCTGCAAATGCTACTGACATCTGTCTTTCATGTGAACCAGACAGTTGTCTTATGACTAATACTGTATTAATATACTTTTACCCTTTTGGGATAGAAGATTTGTCAATGTGTGATATGCTGTTGTAGGACAGGTAAATGTCTGATATGATATAAGATATGTATAAACTGAGGTAACATCAGGTGATTGAAGCAACAGTCTGTGAGGCACCAATAGCAGGTTAAATGATTTCTATAGGTAGAAATACTTTGACCAAGATTTTACCCTGATAGCAGCTCTTTATTATGATTGGAGATCAATTGATTTTCCAAATGCCATACATTAAGTTTGCTGTTTAGCTATTTCAATAAAATGTAGGCTCTAGAATTATATAAAATGTTAATGACTTCTAGGTTTATTGCTTGTCAAAGCTTTGTTCCAATATATATTACATACAGATGTATACTAGTGATAAGCTAGAAATATTGTAGATGTCTGGTATATGTAAAGGTCAGTGACCTTTGAACCTCCGGACACTGGTCACTGGTAAGGGTCTAATAAAACCATAAAACTATTATGCAGAATTAAAAAGTTTATGACTTGAAACCAATTTTCCCTTAATAGGATATATTTTGTATTACTGGCCACTTTATTTTAGAAACTGACACAATCATGTCACTATCCTTGCTTGACCTCTATGTCAAATCTTTCCTGCCCATGGTCAGCAAATTTCTATGAATCAATAAATTGGAAATTAGAGTTTGTCTGTGGCTTGCAGGCATTTAACTACTTACAATGTCTGCTGTAATGTATAACTGCTGTTGAAATAGAAATAATTGATGTAAAGGCTATAAGAATTTTATGTAGAGTCTCAAGGTGAAACCTTATTAATTCCATGCATTTTATTTGAATCCTAGGTTTGTTTTAAAGCCCTTTTTTCTTCAAATATTCTTCATTTCTGATCCATGTAATGTATGTAAAACAATTAATTGTTACAAGCCAGTATGTTATCTTCAGTATTTAACATTGTAACCCTTGCAGTGACAAAGAATTTTTGTCTCCAAGAACTCCTTCCCCTGCCCCCAAAATTACAAATTCCCCTCCCAACTCACTCAAAAATACTGTTGATATTTTTGGAAAATTCATAATGACAGCTGACATACATTTATTACAGTTTACATTAATATTGACTTGTGTTCTAAAAATATTGAAGAGTTTAATTGCGGAATGTTAATTTAATAGTTATTACAAAATGAACCTTGTAATTGGATGTAAATTAAGGTTTAATTGTACACTAGGATATCATATACTACAATACTTGTACAGGTATTGATTTAAAGTTATATATATATCTTTAATGAAGAAAGAGACTGTTTTGTTTCATGTCAATTTCAGAGAATGAAATCAAAATCTGAAAGTTTTTCATTTTCTATTATAGCACATTTTGCTCTGTATCGCATTGAAATATCAGTCATATTTATTTGTATTACATTGAAATATCAGTCACATTTCTTTGTATTACATTGAAATATCAGTCACATTTCTTTGTATCACGATGAAATGTCAGTCATATTTGTTTTTGTATCACATTGAAATATCAGTCACATTTCTTTGTATCACATTGAAATATCAGTCATATTTCTTTGTATCACATTGAAATATCAATCACATTTCTTTTGTATCACATAGAGGATATTTGTTTGTTTTGCATGTAAGATTGAAATATAATTTCACTGAGTGAACACCAGATGCAATATTTTCACGAGTGGCGTAGCCACGAGTGAAAATATAATAGCTGGTGTTCACGAATGAAATATATTTCAATCTTATATGTAAAACAAATAAATTTTCTTTTTATTTTATGCTTTTTAAGTGATTTTAAGCTATTTTTTACTGATTTTGCCGCGTAACGTCTCGCATCTCCTTTGTGACGTCATAATATCATGACGTCACATCATCAGTTTTGAAATCTAGTTCCGTTAAATTTCTCTAATTTTGTTAAATTTCTAACATGATGTATGATGACATGGACTTTCTTTTCCTAAAGAAGCAAAATTTACGTATGACGGCAATTATTTCTGCCTGTTATTCCATCTAGTTATGATTATCTGTTCATCCGCATTCAGATATAGTCCGGCTACAGTGAAAATTATATTTTATAAATTTCACTAGTGGTTTATCAGAATATAATCATCTGATATATTACAATAAAACACTGGAAAGCATGAAATAAATTGAAATATCTGTCATATTTCTTTTTATCACATTGAAATATCAGTCACATTTCTTTGTATCACATTGAAATATCAGTCACATTTCTTGTTATTACATTGAAATGTCAGCCATATTTCTTTGTATGATGGCACATTGAAATGTCAGCCATATTTCTTTGTATCACATAGAAATATCAGTCATATTTCTTTGTATTACATTGAAATATCAGTCACATTTCTTTGTATCACATTGAAATATCAGTCATATTTCTTTGTATCACATTGAAATATCAATCACATTTCTTTGTATGACATTTGAAATATCATTCATATTTCTTTGTATCACATTGAAATATCAGTCATATTTCTTTGTATCACATTGAAATATCAGTCACATTTCTTTGTATCTCATTGAAATATCAATCACATTTCTTTGTATCACATTTGAGATATCATTCATATTTCTTTTTATCACATTGAAATATCAGTCATATTTCTTTGTATCACATTGAAATATCAGCCATATTTCTTTGTATCACATTGAAATATCAGTCACATTTCTTTGTATCACATTGGAATATTAGTCATATTTCTTTGTATCACATTGAAATATCAGTCATATTTCTTTGTATCACATTGAAATATCAGTCATATTTCTTTGTATCACATTGAAATATCAGCCATATTTCTTTGTATCACATTGAAATATCAGTCACATTTCTTTGTATCTCATTGAAATATCAGTCATATTTCTTTGTATCACATTGAAATATCAGCCATATTTCTTTGTATCACATTGAAATATCAGTCACATTTCTTTGTATCACATTGAAATATCAGTCATATTTCTTTGTATCACATTGAAATATCAGTCACATTTCTTTGTATCACATTGAAATATCAGTCATATTTCTTTGAGTTACATAGAAATATCAGTCATATTTCTTTGCACACTTTCATCTGTATCACATTGAAATTTATAGTCAATCATATTTCATAGCACATTTTGCTCTGTATCATATTGAAATATCAGTCATATTTCTATGCACATTTTGCTCTGTATCACATTGAAATATCAGTCATATTGTGTTTAATATCATGGGGATATATCTACAGTATGTCATTTTTTGTAAGCATCACATTATGTCCAGAATCTTTGTGTCTCATTGAAAACTGTCAAATGGTTTTCCTTCTGTATGTAATCATTTTCAGTGTCATGTTAAAATTGAAATCTTTGCTGCCATGTTGTATTTTGTACCACATTGGGTTGAAATCAGTTTTACATAGTGTTCTTAGAATCTATTTTAAAATGTTCAGTGTAGATGTACTTATTTAGTGTCAGCACTAGGTCACAATTTATTATTAAATACTACAGGGAGCTGTTATTGTTAAAGAGAAACTAATAAAAGATTAAAATATTTTTACTTCAGATGGTTTTAGTTTGAAATGTCAGAGAATATAAGTCAAAATAATGATATCATTTATATAACATAGTTCCAGTAGTAAGGTTAATTACCATAAAGAATTTTTTGGAGACCTCTAAAATTTATAATCATTGAATGTTTATTATATATATAAGGGAATTTACAGTTGAGTAAGTTTCTTGGTTGTCCATCATAGTTTTGAATCACTAGAATAAATTATCTTTTAATAAACATAGATAACTCAATATGCAGAAAATACTTTTTTGAAGGCATTAGATTGCTGTTTCTATTTGAAAAAACTAACCACTCAGGCGTACAGTGTTCTGGTTCAATTCCTACTAATCAAAACTCCAAAACCAATGTTAAATAGCTGATAAACACCACTCAGTGAGATCGATATTATTTCTTAAGTATACTGGTAATTATCATGTGTCTAATTGACAAACAGCGCACAGCAAAATAGGCATTGAACGTAGCAAATGAATCAACCCGTGACATATAGCTAGAATAAAAACTAACCACACAATTATTTCCCCTGATATATATGGCAGCATGGCATAACATCATCCCAAGCAGGTGTCTTGGTCAAAGGTCAAGGTCACATGTTGTGCTCAGAGTGAAAGGCTGCTCTGCAGCAAACTGCTACATATATGAAGCGATTTTGATATAACTTGGCACAAATGTTCACCATTGTGAGGCAGACTGTCACACAAAATTATGGTCTCTGTGGCCAAGGTCAAAGGTTTTACATAAGGTCAAAGTTCAGTTAAGAATATGAAAAATGCTTGAATTGAGGGATTATATCACAAATGTTCACAATCATGAAACTGAGTGTAACTATCATATTCCAGAGCAATTACTCACTGTATAGTTGAGACAGTATGCAGGCTTGATAGTTGTCACAACTGTAACATATAAATATAATATGCGTGTCCCTGAAGAAATCAAACTCCAAAACATTACCATTACATCAATCAGTCATATTCTTGTAGACTATAAGATTTTGCCCCAGACCATTAAGTAGAAATTCAATAAAAAGATAATGTATGTCAGGGTTTAATTCTATAGCAAATATATTTTATATTTATAAATGTTCAGTAACACTGGAATGAAGATTGAAAGGGATTTTATTTTTTCATTACATTCTATGCTTCCGTATATAATCAGATTTTGTGTAAATAGTGAGTATTGTGGTAATGATAAGAATTATGGTAATTACAAGAATTTGTGGTAATAATAAGAATTGTGGTAATAATAGAAATTGTGGTCAATATTTCAGCAGCACACAGTTAGTAAGAGAGGAAAAGTTAAGTCTTTGGTCACCAGGGTAAGTGTGTAAGGCAGAACAATTTTTACATTGTTGCTTAAAATACAACAGATTAACAACTAATCCCAGCTAATCTTTACACAATGAAAGGGAATTCTTATTTTTTGCTTTATATTAAAACTAGAATATTATTTGTGGGAATAATACAATCCTAAATTCTTTGCTCGTTTTAATTCTGCATGTATATTTTCTACTTAATTGATTGTACATTTTCTACTTGATTGAAAACAATTAAGATTCAATTTGGTAATTTGTAAAATAATGGTTTGGATTTAACTTTTGTTGGTGAGTGTTTCATGGAAATTACTTTTTCTCATCTACATAATTGTGGCCTGGTTTGATCAAGTTTTCATGTTTGCCTTTTTTGTAGCTTTTTTTTGGTATTCAGTGTTTTATTTTAAATATTATCTCAGACATTATTTATTTATTCTCAGAGAAATGAACATTGTTTTAGAAAAAAAGTAAATATTTATGATAAACAGTGGAAATATATTTTATATATATAAGTAGTATTATGTGAATTGTTAATGATATATTTTTGTTATTTCATTATGGTGTCTTTATTTGACTTTCATTATTGTAGAAGAGAATTTATGGTGATGGTTGTAATTATTATGTTTTGTTTAAATTTTCGTTATATTATTAATTATAAACAGTTGGTTATATGACCAAGTATAAATGATTGTACGTATATATGATATCAGTTTTAAAGATTTTTGAGAGGTTATATGGCCCTTTATAAATGGTTATATTGCATACAATCATTTATATACAGTCATATGATGTTACCTGTCAAAAATCTTTATAACAAATTTATAATACAGCAAACTACCGTTTTTAGAGGAAAAAGTGAGATTTCTGTATAAATTGACACAACTTTGTATATACAACTATATAAACGTCACGATTATCCAATGAAAAATGATGTTACAAACCTGCAGTATTATAATATTGTTCACTGATTATATGACCAAGTATACATGATTGTAGACATATAAAATAGTATCATTTAGGCATGGACTATATATGGCTAACAACCATTTATATACAAGGTAAAAGTCTTCAAAATACTTCACAGTACAACTCTGTCAACTCGGACAATTGATTTTGCTGGCCGTGTAAAAATTATTTTGTAGGACTCTGACTTTGATTGTGGGTGGGATGTATAGCATTATAAAATGCTCAATGACAATAGACATTACTTTAAACATGTTTTTAAATACAATTTTGTAGAAATCAGTTTTGAATAGTGCTTGTGATAAGAAAGGGATGAGTTTAAATTGGTTCTTTCACTATGGTTATAGTGAGTATCTGTGTAACTGTGATATTGTACTGATAAACTGGGCTTTACTGGAGATATAGTACAGTTAAAGGGTGTATTATACTATGATAATGACCCGTTGAAGGGTATGTTGACATTTAGACTCAAACTTTGTTCCCGATAACAGTGTCACATCAAACAATCCCTTACCCCGCTATCTCACTGGTCATAGCAAGACTCCAGCGATGCCCTTACCTATAAAGATCTGAACTTTACTTCTTTAATCATATCATTTTTGAACATTTCATACTTAATACTAGAACTACATAAGATTTAGATTATATTAACAATTTGTCTTTAAGATGACATTGAAATGTCAATATTTTGTGTAATTTATGTACCAAAATAATGTTTTTACAGAAAGCTGTCCCATGACTGTTTATTTTATTCAATGAATTAAAAAAAATCAAAGGTAAGGTTATTCTAGAAAATGTTCCATTATTTTGTTATTGCCCTTTGTTATTTTTAGCTCGACTTTTCTATGAAAAGGGGAGCTATCCTACTCGCCCCGGCATCGGCGTCGGCGTCACACCTTGGTTAAGTTTTTCGTACCACCCCACTTTATTTCAGAAGTATTACAAGTATGGCTTTGAAACTTACCATACTTGTTCACCATCATAACCTCCATCTACAGACAAGAGTACATAACTCTGTCAAGGTTTTTGACAGAATTATGGCCCTTTTTTGACTTAGAAAGTGTATTGAGCTTGGTTAAGTTTTTTGTACCACCTCACTTTATTTCAAAACCATTGGAGGTATTGCTTTGAAACTGACCATACTTGTTTACCATCACGACCTTCATCAACAGACAAGAGGACATAACTCTGTCAAGGTTTTTGACAGAATTATGCCCCTTTTTGACTTAGAAAATACATTGAATATGGGTAAAATCCACTTATTGCCTTAACCCTTTGAGATATTGCTTTGAAACTTTTAATGCTATTTCACATCATTACCCCCATCTGTACGCAAGAGAAGGTAACTCTGTCAAGGATTTGTTTTAAAAATTAAGGCCTTTTATCGACTTAGAATCTTGGTTAAGTTTTTAGTACCAGTCCACTTTTTGACTGAACAGTTTGAGATATTAATTTGAAAGTTGGAATACTTGTTTACAATCATGATTCCCAAACATGTCCAGGAGAAGGTAATTCTGTCAAAGATTTTATTTGAATTATGGCCCTTAACTGTCAATGTTTTGTATTATAGGCAAGCACTAAAAAACTTAAAAAATCTAAAAAAATTCATTCCTATCCACTTGTTCACTTTACCATAAATTATGTCATAATAAAATAATTCTTCACTAAATATCTTAATGCTCATGGCCATTGTTCACTTTAAAAATACAGAGATTCTTGTATTGCCTTTTACTGCAAAAACTTTTTTTATTGGCAAGCAATAAAAAAGTCGAGCGCGCTGTCTTACGGACAGCTCTTGTTCATATTTACCTTTAAACTCCATTTTTCAAAGAAAAGCAGAGCAATGACCAACTTGTCGGCATTGGCATCAACATCAGCATTGGTGTTGGCATCAGGGTTGGTGTTGGCATTGGATTACCTTTTTGATTAAATTTTCGTTTATTGTCATTAACTTCAATACAAAATATAAGGCTATTTCATTGAAACTTTAAATGTTGGTACACCTTGATGAGTGCTGCCTGCCACAATCAGTGTTGTTACAAAAGGTCAAGGACTATGTGACATTTACTTCAAATTATCTCTTTAATTAAATAGAAGAATGTGATGTTAACTATTAACAATTTACACAAGAAGAGACCTATGCTGCCCTCTGACAATATACTGCATGATTTGTCCCTGTCAGGAATTGCTCAAAGTGTAATGGCTCTATGACTCAACAACCGTGTGTATATATATAACAATAGCCAAATCTCATAACATTTAGTTTTGAGATAATTTTTTATCAATACTTGACTCATTAGATAAGATTGGTCCATTTTTTTGTTTACTCTAAACTGATACTTATAAAAGATAATTTATACTATTTTCATATTTTGTTTCAATGATGTCATTAAGATAAGAATTGATTTTTGTTGACTGAAAGGAAGTGTAATTGTGAGAGTTACCAGATTGTATTGATTTAGTTGTATGATTTGTTTCAATTTAGTGCTAATACCGTTTTTTTAGCTTGTCTGTTTCATAGAAAAAGCCGAGCTATTGTGATCCCTGTATACTCATTGTCAAGTTTGTTGTGCAAAAACTTTAATATATAGCCCATTACTCAAACATTTTAAAAGCTATTAACATGAATCTTGGAATACATGCTTATTCAGGTGCAGCTGTTAGACAAAGGGCATAATTCTGGAAGCTATATTTTTGGAGTTATGCCCCTTTTTAACTTAGAATTTTTTGTCAGAAGTGGCATCACCAGGGGTGCTCTTTTTTTGTCTTCCATATTTTTAAGTAGGTTCTCTCAGGCTGTCTTTACCTTAACTATTTGTCCTTGATGATTGCATTGTTATGTGTGTTAATGAATTAATGTACATTTACCTCAAATTGTAACAGATGACAATAGTTCTAACGACTCACATAATACTTTGTACTTTTACTGTAAATAATAAGTAAGTAGGTCTCAGTAGAGACAACTGTTGTGAAAACTTATATAATAAGTTATCATGTCCTCCTCTAGAGTGTAAGATTCAGATACATTGATAGTTACCTGGTAAATAATCAACTAAAATAATCAGCTAGCTCACATTTAAAAGCAATGATTAATAATTAAAACCTTTCATAAATATATATAGCTGTGTTTAAATTTTATCAGAATAATATTTTGTCTTGATCACAGTATATAAACAAGGCTGCTTCCTGTTATTGCAAAAAAAGGTTCAAGTTAATATATATAGGTTCTCAAGTACAGTGATCAGAAGTAACATGTGCTTGTAATCGCAAGACAGGGTACACATTGAATTTTAAAGGCTCACAAGACAGGGTATGGTGATTTCATTGATGCCATTCCCTAATATTTTCAAGGTTTTTTCTTTGATAATTCAATACATTAAAATTTTGTCAAGTTATACAACTTTATACTGGATCGAGACTTCGGCAGTTTATAAGCATAAAAATTACAAGAAAAATTTATAACAGTTTTATGATCTCTAGATTGTTGTTTTATAATATATATCAAATGGACATTTTGTAATACCTTTATATAAAGTAAGTGTAGAAATACACTAATATTTTCTGTGATATTTATGTTGTTGTCATAGCTAGTGGTCTGATGTGACACCGTGTCATAACGTATAATATATGTGTCACAAAACGTGACCTATACATGGCATGATCCTTTATTTATTACACGTTATTTATAAACCAATCTTTCGTATACCCAATATCCGATCAAATGTTTACATTAACTTTAAAAGAAAGTTAATTTCACTACATTGACTGACATACATTCAATACTATATACATAAATACCATTTCAACAGGCTTAAAGTTGTGCCAATACCATTCTTCTGGATTAAGTTGCATTTAAGATTGTTTTTCAGTTAGTGTTCAACCAGCAGAAAATAAATGATATAAAAGGATTGACTGTTTATAGAACTGAAATATTGTAGATTTCTGTACATTTTATTATATGAATTAAACAACTCTTGTTTGATTTTCAAGTTTGAAGGTCAAATGCAATTTAAGGACCTATATCACAAGGTAGGTTAAAAGAATCATTTGTTTCTCAACCACAGCAAAATTTTCATTTATTTTTCCTTAAAAAGTAGTAGGTAATTTCCTTTAATTGTGAACAATACAGAAAACTTTTAATTGTGAACAATATAAAAAACTAGACATTTTTTATTCATACAAATATATTTTTTTTCCCATTCAACTAAATTTTATACAATACATGTGTTATTTTGAAGTTCTATTGTAACTATATAAACAGCAAGTATGGGATCTATACTTGGAGTTTTTTTCTATGTTTGCTGTCTGTAAAGGGAAGAGAATTGATTTGTTTCTACAGCTGAATAAACTGTTTTATCTATTAATTAATGGTGTTATCAGTATATTGTTAAAGCCTTATTGTCTAGCATTGTCTATTATGGTAGGGAAACATCTGCTTCCATCATTAATGTACATTAAATACTAGTCTATATTCTACGTAAGATTGCTTCATATACAAACTGAAAAAATCATTATTTTGATTTCAGCTAATCTGAGATGCTTCCAAAACTTGGAAGACTTCAGTTTTTAGATCATTACCAAAGTTTCCTGCCAATATTTCATGATAAGAATTATATTGTTAAGAAATTTGGGGCCACAAGTTATACTATGTATCTTATTGTGTGTTACATTCTTGTCATTTATCAAAGTCAGTTAAAGCTCTGGTTGTCAACAGTTTCCACAGTTTCATCCTACTTTAATATCATTTTAATGTTGCTGAAACATGCTGTTGTTATTTTTAATGACATTCTTTCTCCATAACTGTAAATTAAGGAATATAATTTTTGATAATAGCCATATGATACATATTAGGGAGAGCTATTGTACTCTCCTCAGTGTCTGCATGCACTTAAGTTTTTGGGCACAAGTTGATATCTCCAAAACTACTGAAGGGAATGGATTGAAACCTCATACTCTTATTTTAAAGAAAAGTCCAAAGCTTATAATAGTTGCATGGATTTGAAAGAATTTAGGCCCTTTTTTGAATTTAGAAAATTCTGCATTTAACACAGGCATCTTGTTTTTAGTATCAGGCATTGAAAATAGTCACACATTATAACTGTTCTTAGTCTGACAGCTCTTGTTTTTTGTGGAGACTTACTCTACATGATATGACTTACTGACTTTTAGTTGCAATCTATGTTTTAGCTTATAATTCTTGGTGGGTATTTTACAGAAAATGAAATCCTGATGTCTGCCTACAATTAAATCAAAGTTATTACATTGACAAAATAGCTTGCTTACAAAAAATTTAATCAGGTTGTGGGTAGTTAACTATGAAGTTAACCCTCGTCTTTAAGTACTTAAAAAAAACAAACTGACTTGCGAATACAATAGATGACTGGCCTTAGAGTGCAAGTTGCAGTGAAGGTGGAATATTAAATTGTAACGTCTTTTATCATACATTGCATGGTGACTGCAATATCTAACGGGTAAATCGCTTTAATCCTATGATTTGCTTATAAATCATCTGCGATAACAGCTTCTCTCTTGTTACTATTTGACAACATTGAAATTTATAATATTGTTGAGATAATCTCACGTTCTATAGCAAACCTTGCGTCAGCAAAATCTTTAATCCAATTAATAACTGATCATTTGTGTCCTTCATTACAATTCATACAGTAAAGGTCTCGAGAAACCAAATGATTTGATATTTTACTGTAATATTATGGTATACCTGTATTATGAAAAAATTTAACAGTCTGATCTCTTTATATTGACAAGAATTACAGTAATACAGACAAATACTATTAGACGGAAATATTTATTTATATAATGTCATTTAGAGGTCATACAGTTAAGTGTCCAAAACTGTCTTACATTTTCTTCTTACAATTTCTTTTTACAATTTCTTCTTTAACCTGTCTTACAAAAAATCTTCTGGCATGTTAAAATGGTACCAATGTTTATGTGTTAACATTATGCAGAAGGTTGCATACTTTCATAACGCTACTTGAATAAACATATTATATAAATGTCAAGAAGTACTACTGTGACTCCTGCTATTGTCTATTTGCATGAAGGGAACTATATAAAATAATATTATACTTTTGTCAACAGAGTTCTTCCAATGTTGCTTTTCTACATGGGCCTTTACTTTTATGTATTTTTATATTACATGTTAAGCTCACCCAGCTTTTCTATCTGTTAAAATTTCAGCTGTGACGTTTAATGGAATCTGTCACAAGACACATAATTTGATATCAAGGAGTTTGATATGCCACTAAATGCAATATTTTTTATTTCCATGGACCTTTCCTCCTTACTTATTGAAGATATTTGTTTCAGCACTGTTGTTAACAGTTTAAATATATATATTTCAAACTATTTTATTGTGGCAGTTTGCCATTCTTTAAGAAACTAGATTTACTATATCTATTTATAAACATAACAATGAACAAACAAATTTGTTACTTAATGTAGCAAACTGAATTGAACCTAGTAAAAATAAAAGATTTTCCTGTGAACATATATATATTAAATGTTTCCTTCAAAATATAGGTGGTATGTCAACTGTAACAATCTTATTCTATTGTATGCAAGATTATTGGATTACATAAATTCCTGAAAATAACGAGAGATTAATTGATTTACACTCTTTGTTAAAATGTAACTAAATATTTGTGTATATTAAAGGGACTTAGTTTACTGATCGTTCAGAGATTAGCCAAGGTTCAATACTTGCTCTATTGTTGTTTTACTCTAATTAACATAAAATGTAAACATTATGGTCCCATAGTAAAGATAATTATCTAGATATTATTGATTTTAAATTAACGTACAAAGTTAAAATACAATGGTTTTAGTGTGTTTTAATATGTGTGTACTTTATTTTTAAACTTCACTGTAAGAAAATTAATAGAGGATTGTATAAAGTTCAACAAATACATGTATATATAATAGACTCAATTAATATATCAATTACTGATTCTTGTTACTAAAACATGGATTGATTTAAAAGTAAGTGTTCTAGTACATCTTGATATTTTGATCAATTGATACTTAATTGTTTTATAATGACTGAAACGAAGTAGGGAGTAATATAGAAAAATAAATAGAATAATTTCATGTAATGATATCAAACGTAACTAAATAAAGCACAAAATCTATTCTTGTATTTTAAATCTTACCTCATATTGTCTTCCACTACAAGGAGATATGTACAGGCTGTGGGACACCCTGGGCATAATTGACAATTGATTTTGCCGCCCCTGCCCCAGTTCTACTGTACTGGGATATGGTCAAGAAGACTTTGATGATAATATTGAAAAAATCTTTAATTTTTGTTACTCGATTTGAAATCTAGTATTGAAACATTAATTAGACCTACCCTTTATTGTTGTATCAAATGTAAGACTATTAAGCTACAAAAAACATTGTTTGCACTAAATACAGGAAAAATGCTAACATGGCAATGAGCATGAATATTTTATATTTATCAAGGAAACAAGTCTAGTCTGACTGATAAACTATTGCTTGCCTTTATACAAGTGCTTATTTAACCATTCTATTTCGGCCTGTAATAATTCCAAATCAAACAAATTAAAAACTTTAAAGTGACAGAATTTACTATTTCTTGACATGTAAATATTGGCAGGTCTCCATATTATAAACCCCACGTGAAGTTTTCTCAAATACGTCTAATCGAGATGACATCATAACATCGTATTTACATTGGTATTTAAATACCTCTAAACAAAGTACTATTTCTTTAACGATTCTTATTGAAAATTGAAACTGAGTCAGTTAACTACTTGATGTTTTCATTTAAACATCCAAAACAAGTCGGAGAACGTAAGATTAGTTTAGTGATTAGAGTAAGATTCGTGTATTTAGTTAAAATGTCCTAATCGGTCATCGAACACTGTAAACCATGTTGTAAAGCGAAGCTTTTAATAGAATAGAAATATTGATATGTATAGTTGATAGTCTATACTTACGGCTTATGAAAAGTCAGTTATTGAACTATTGGTTTTCTGTAACGGCGTAGTTTTTCACGGGAGCATTTGTTTAATGTTTCTTTGTCAGGAAAACTAAGTGGTATAAAAACTGTGTTATTAATTAGAATGTGATTTATTCTGGACTACTTGTGGATTTAATTGATTGGTCACAATGAGGGTAGGTGATTTTAATTGTTCACTTATAAACTAATGTATAGACATGTATAATGATCTGATAATTTGCTTTTTCCTGATTTGTAATAATTATGAAGAAAATTTTTGTTAAGTAAATGTAATACTGCTTACAGCCGTTTGTGTGTGGGTGGTTTTTTTTTGTGTGTTTGAATTTTGCCCTACAGTCTAAATTTTTATTTCAACTTTGCCCACTGATACCCCCACCCGAGTGTAAAATTGTATTTTTGGGAATTTGTACATAAGTGGAAGAGGGTATTTATAGATGTACATGTATGTGGGTGGGAAATGGGCTGGAGGTAATGAATAGATGTTATATCAAGGTGGGAATTAGATAATTGTACATATTATAGGCAGTAAGTGGGGCTGAAGGTAATTTTGTAGACAGGTGGAGATAATTGTAGATATTTCTAAACATTATACTTATATAATTTGCCTGGAAAGTCAGTAGATCATTAGAAATATTTCATGGTTGTAATAATTTAAATTTTATGCCTATATTTGTCATTAATTGCAGTCCAGCAATTTTATCTAAAAGGGGGAAGTAATAAGTGTAGCAGTTATTTAATGGTTTATAGCTGGAATTGTCATGCTTCCATATAGACTTGATGTCACTTTATATCAATACATTTAAATCTTCTGATCAAATATGGCAATATCTATCTGTTCTGTTCTGTTAAACAGCTGTCAAAAGCTATTCTTACATATATTATCAAGTAATTAGTTCCCTTTGATGTGTATTTTCACCTATATAAATGGTGTTGACCCCAGGCAATATCAAAAGGTATTGTCCCCTTCCCCAGGCATTATCACTAGGTATTGTCCCTACTATTGGGCTGTAAAATGTAAGAGCTAATTAACACTTTATTACTGTCAACTTTGATCTGATAAAAGAAGTACATTCCTAGACTATTAAATACCTGGGACAGATGATATAATATTATGGTGTTAATATGGTGCTTTCTCTTGTTGTCAAATTCTTGTAGTAGCTTTGTTATCATTAAAATCTTGGTCTGTGTACTACTAATACTTGGATTTAATGCAAACATTTTGGACATTTTGGTATGTTGTTTTTATTTTTTTCTTGTTGATTACTAAAGAATGAATTAAAAGTAATGAGATATTTAAGGAATATTTAAGTGTATAAAGCCATACTTCTGCTACCTGCAGTTTACAATAGTTTTGTTTTGAATTTTGAAAAAGAATAATTTCAAATTTGCCTGTATGAAAGAAATATGTTGGTATATTTTATTTTGAGTGAATGGCACATATGGACAAAATCATTGCTTAAAGATGGTCAAAAATCTACTTAAAATTAAAATAGCATCATAATATTTTGTTCTGTTATATTTTATTCGTATTTTTAAACATTTTTCATGCATGTTGAATAACACTTTAACAGAAACATTCTACATGACAATTGTTTCAAGAAGTGACCATAAAATTAAAGAAACAACAAGAATTTAACGTTTTCAAATTTTATAAAATTTTATAAAAATATTTAGTAAGATATAGCTTTATACCCTTAAGTTTATTCAAGTGTAGTGTTATGGCTAGTATTATAGCTGTAATATAGAAAGCTGATTGACACTTGTGTTGTAAGGTATGTTAACTGGGGGATTCTTCATGTTGAAGTTGGAATTATTCCTCATTCATTTTTAGAATCCAAGAGTCTGTGAGGCACCAAATTTTCTATGCTGTGGTATAAAACTAAGAATTCAGGAGAGCAGTGGCCTAGTTTTTAAGGTGTCTGCCTCTCAACCCAGAGATCATGGGTTTGAGCCCTACTCGGGTCACGACCATGTTTCTTCATATGACACCAGTACTGGTTAGTTCCAGGAAGCGGATTCGAAAGTGATTAATATAAGTTGCAAGAACTTGTTTCGCAATCGAGCTAAAATAAAAATAAATATGTTTAAATCAAAACTAAGAAAATTTTGATTTAGTAAGTAAGTAGGTAAGTAACAACTTTATTTAATGAGGCCAACACATTTGGTTTCCCGATTTTATTCAGATGCATAAATTATACAGCCATATTAAAATACAAGACAATATTACACAGAAATAGATGTGTATGGTGCTGATTTGGTGTTATAATTCCTAAAATGCTTAATGTTCTTTTTTAGTTTTTGCCTCTTAAGAGGACTGTCAGTTAACCAATACATTTTCTGTTTTTATTTTTGTTGTGTAAATTGTAACAGGCCAATATTGAAACAGTTTGAAGTACCCACTTAATTACCCAAGGACACTGAATCTTAGATGTATTTGAAAAAAAGAAAATTAGTTCTTTTTACTTGACATGTAATAGAAATATATTGGTGTAAAATCAACAAGCAGAAGGTAATCTATTTATTTGATTTGATTTTTTTAGACTGGGTGATAAAGTGATTAGATTAACCGTGAGCTGGATTAGACAAGATTTTGAGATAATTTATAACTTTACAATAGAACATGTGCATGCGTTTGTCAAAAAGACTGTGTTTTAACTTGCTGGAATGTTTCTCACCTTCTAGGGTTGCCCACCACCATTGAGTTACAAGCTACCAGGGTATATAGGTGTAAAGAAAACGGCTACATGCTAAATTTCATTCTTCTTTTCATTAGAGATGAGTTTTTTCTACCACACGCTAAGATTTTATTGATATCAGCACAATTAAGATGGTCTTTTATGTATTTCCTTGTTTCTAGATATAGAATAATAACAACCTTTTGTCCTTCATCAATGTTAAAGGGACTCCACTGAGGTTTTTTGACATGACAGGACTGGAAATAATTTTTTGAGATTATTACTCCATTTGATGTAGATCTATACTAATAACGTATGTGCAAAATTTCAGATCATTAGCTCCCTCCGTTTTTCCAGAATAATTATTATAATAGTGAAAAATGACCCAAAATTGAAAAGCGTTTAAACGCTTTTCACTCAAATCGGACTGAGAATAGCACAAACATATGATTTTCAATGTATTTCTTGTATATTTCTTGGTTATATTTTATTTATATTTCTGTTTTAAGTGCTCATGTTTATCTATGTGAAAAATTAAAATTTTATGTTTTTAGGCTTATAAACCTCAGTGGAGTTCCTTTAAACATGCTACTATATTGAACAACAAAGTTATTCTCAAATTGAAGCATTATAAGTATATATGAATATAACAAAATTATAGGAAGAATATGTTGCATAAAAACTTTTAAAAAAAGGTTTTACAGATGTATATAAGATTTTACAAATATTTAGGAGTGTAAGCTTATTTTTAAGATATTTTAGATATCTGCCCCTTGAATTTGACCTTTTGGCTTATTTTATGTCACCTCAATGCAGGTAACTTATAAGTCTGACAATTCTTACTTTTACTTTTGGTTTCAATTAACATTTTTCTAAGAAAATTGGCATAGGGTAAGGAAAGAAGGAAAAATGTGCCATTTTACTGCTCTTCAATACCAATTCTTAAAATATTATACAATTACTCAAAAGGGAATCATTACAAGAAAAGCGCCATAAATAAAGATTTGCTTAGCTTGACCTTGAAATAAGAAACAAAATTAAAATATAAGGGAAGATAATTGAAGGAAAGATAACTCAAAAAACAAGATTGGTGTTTCAAATGTTTATGAATCTAAAAAAAATGCAAAGTTTAAACAAATTCTGTTTGCCTGCATAGCTCAAAAGAGAGAGCATTTGATATTGTAGGAGCTAGGGGTAGCTGGTTCAATCCTTTTATGAACAAAAAATGTGTTAAAAAAAATGAACAAAGAAACAAAATTATAAAAGCAGGTTTCATTCTGCCGGTATGAGTATAGGATAGCAAACATTTTTAATATGTAAGCCAAACCCTACTGCCCTTGAATTTGTAAAGTTTACATGCTCGATTCATTTTTGTCGTTTTTACTGTGACAGTTTTTGACATTGCCATGCATATTTTAGGTGACTCATTTAATATTTTCTTAAAAAGAACTTCTTAATCAAGATAAAAAAAATATAAAACCATATTTTTGATAAAAGTTTTAATAAAAATTATAAGGAATGACAAAAGTTTTTTCTCAGTATTGTCGGTAAAGTGACTGCAATCTTTATCATTAAGGTAGCAGTATATAATTTAAATTAACATGTCAAGTTTTGCTTTAATGGAAACTGAACAGATTAATGGCTTGTCTCCTTGCAAAATACAACAGCTAGAACGTGTTCAATATTTGTAAATCATGGATTGTTTGAGTTATTTCAGGTTCTAATTACAGGCAGTTTCAGTGTCAAATGAGAGCTTTCAATAATGAATTTGATTTTTTGTGGTGATAACATCGATACAAGACGGAACTTGCTGTCCCGTATTTCTCCTGTGTCATGGGTGGTTGGTAAACACGGTTAATCTAGTGGGGAGGTGTCTCAAGGCTCTTTCTGTGTTAATCGTAGCAGGTTACTGAATCTTATGTCAATAATAACGAGGGTAGAGAAGTTGTCTGAATACGATCATGATTGGATTGAAAAGTGTTTACTATAACGATGTGTAAAGACTTGTTTATATTTTTACGATTAATAACGGTGTATATAATTTTGCCACCATAAGACGCTAAGCTTGTATGATAATATCCCTGATACAATGATATTTTCATTATTTTAGTGAAGAATAAAAGATAACTTATTCGGTAGACAGTGACCGATATTTGACATGCTGACGGGGAAATGTGTTTGTATAGATAGAGTAATGTCAAATTGCTGATAATTGTTAGAGAAATTATATATATTTACTGAAAAGATTAAAAATTGGAATGATAGATTATATTGCATGCGTGAAGAAGGTTTTATTAATTACATAGTCTCGACTTTGATGATCAGAATTAAGTGGAAAATGATGGATTCTTGTTATAAAAGAAAATATCCAGGTGTGAATGTGAAAATGGATATATATCGGATGAAAAAATTGGTAAATTACACTTCTATTGTATTGGTTAAAACTTGAAACTTGTGTAAAAAGAGTAAATAAATGGTTTTCAAATTTCAAGTTGAAAGGTTATCAGGAATTTGATATTTATTATTGAATGACTTTGAAGTAGTTAAGTACTTACAGATAGAGAAAATTATACAGTCCGATGCAAAGTAAAACCTTTTAACATATTTGAGGAATGGTTGAATATCATTGTTATATTCCATATTGTGGAATTTGTTAATTATTTTGTTAATCTTTTTGTATTTTAACTACCTAGGACATCTAAGGTTGCAATGCTTGTGTACAAAATGATTAATGGCAAATTGAAAATTGAGCTGTTTTTAGAGTCATTAATTGATTTCTATAATTGATTTCTATAAAAGCACAAAGAAAAAATTATTTCTGCAAAATACTTCAAAGTGGCACTTTTCCCTCTTTGTGTTTGAGTGTTAAGGGCAATCAGTTCTTCCTCTATAACAGTTACAAATTATTTAATCCAATATAATTAAAAGGGTTCTTTATATATATATATATATTATTCCAATTATGATAATATTCAATTCCAACATGATTGTCATCAGTGCTTGTTTAAGATTGTCTATTAACAAATAAATTGTGCTTGAAGAGGTAGACAGACTCTCATTGAAGTATGGTCAAGGTCATTAATGAGTACAAATTTAGATTTTTAGCTTGATTTTTGGAAGAATATGGAGAGCTATATTTTTGCATACAAGTTAATACCTCCAAAACTACTGAAGTGAATTTTGTCTCTCTGAGATTATCTTACATGATGGGCACAGGACCCATAACTCATGAGTTATCTTTTTGTAGAGTTATACCCTTCTTTTTGTTGTGAAGCAATGAGAATAGTAGAGGGCGCTCTCTTGTCTTGGATCTTTTGTCTAGTCAGATGGTCAGTTAGTTTGCTGAGATGCAGACTGATGGTGAATGTCTACCGAATCTTCAAAGTTATAAACATGAATATCTATAAATAATTGAGATTTGATATTTGTCATTACATGTGATGGTTGTTGTTCATGTTGTATATTAACTCAGGACCATTTGATGATTGATAAAATGTAACTAAATTAATAAAATGTATATAATGATAATTGATATAATATGATTTGTATATATATTTATAGTTGGAGTCAGCCGAGGATGCCAAGTTAAGCCAAATCTTGTCTAAACAACGTTATCATCAGCAACAGTTACATACCTCCCAACAACAACATAATATATCACAGCGGTCACCACCACAACAACAACAACAACAGTGGAATATACCTGCGAAACAGTCTCCACAAGGTATGAAAGTCACTGTGTAAAGTAAAAATAATAACTTATTAATTTTGTGTGGTTGTAAAAGTAGAAAGTGTCCATAATATCTGTGAAATGATAATTTTGTAATTTTCCATCATTTAGTTGTAACGTGTCATCAGGGAATCTGCTACACATTAAAATCACTGAGGTAGAATTATTTAAAGAGATCTGATATGGCTGGACAAGTTCTGTGAAATATTTGCTGTAATTCTTTTTACAGATTTGATGGAAACAAGATTTCAACATTTGCGATCCAAAACTAATGACTAAAAAATGTTTGAAGTAATCAATACTATTAACTTATTGTATACACTTATTTATGACCGAAGTAACTTTTTTGTTCTATATTATTCTTTGTGTTTCACCAATATAGACTCAGGTTTTCAATTATTGATGTAGCATAAGTGATAATGTAAGAGTTTTGTATAATGTACCAGAACAAAATCTGATTGATCTGAAAGGCGTGTGATAATATATGGTATAGGTTTTTTAAGACGTTAAAAAAACAGCTACCATATAATTTATAGGGTGTCTATATTAAGACTTGTTGGCTCTGACTCATAACATGCAAATTACTGAAACATGTAAATTGTTGAATTATGTGAATTGTTGAAACACGTAGATTATTGAAACACGTATATTATTGAAACATGTAAATTGTTGAATCATGTAAATTGTTGAAACATGTAAATTGTTGAATCATGTAAATTTTTGAAACATGTTAATTGTTGAAACATAAAAATTATTGAAACATGTAAATTATTGAAACATGTAAATTATTTAAACATGTAAATTTTTGAAACATGACAATTTGTATGACTTCTATATGTTTCTCAAGATATAATGTGAATCTCTTTTAGGCAGATATTGTAGATAAATGCAAATGCTTAAGAATATACATGTCAATCAATACATGAACAAGGCAAGTTAAAGTTATGAGAAATTAAAAGCATATTTTAACACATGAATTCCAAATCGCACCTTTGGTAGATGGAGAGGTATTTGAGATGTCCCTCCTACAGCTACAACTCGAGTTGCCATCAGCTCCAGTGTGATACTAATTACATAGAAAACAACTTTAGTTTGAAACCATCCAATCCTTGGAATATTTACTATTCCAAGTGAAAATAACACTATGCATGTATTTAAAGTTAATGCTTCAGGGGAGATAACTCTATGTAAATATTTGAACTTATTTATTACAGGTGGAGATAACTCTAATGTAACAGAGACTTGTTCTCCTACACAAAATACACACGGTAGACCAGTGAGGGCTTGGACTGTACATGCAGGTAATTTTTCTCACTGATTTTTCTCAGTCTCAAACTCAATGTCAAGTTTGAGATGACATGTTGCCAGTATCTTACATTGTTTATATTTAACAATGCATTGGTATATGCACCAGGTACAACAATCTTAAATAAATAAGGAAGTGTGATTAACATTTTTATAACTACCTTGAGAGATTCACAAGATTTACTCTAGCCGCCCAGTTGTTGCATCATTTGTTTATACTGGCACTTTAAAAGATGGTAAATGTTTATTTAAACAAGCAGGTAAAGTTATAGTTAAATCTCTTTGAAGTAAGCTAGGATAATTTTGATGTAATTTGATCCAGGATTACACATCAGAAATCTTCTGCTCTATTATAACAATAATCTCTTGACAAAATTATGTCATCATTACAAGACCAGTCTATATATAAACTTATTTATATACTGTTACCCATAGGCAATATCAGGGTCTTTGTGATCTAGTGTTATATTGTTATAAAAATTATTTCTATTGAAACTAATACCTAGAAGAATTTGGGAATATTTCACAGACAAGAAAAGACACCTTAATTTGTTTCTTAAATCCTCAAGATTAATTATTATGGACTGTTAAAGTACACAAGGATTTGTACTTGAGTGACATTGTTTCTAATTTGACAGGGCTTTGAAACTTAATCTACTCTCCCATTTCTTCATCATTTGAACAGTTTTTGAAGTACTTGACCATTAAACTGAATGATTGTACCTGATAATCCTAATCAGCCATATAAGTCTTCAAATACTAGTATCTATATGATAGTGGTGAAAATGGCTTACCTATATCATTAAAATAATGTCAGGTCAGTATCCACCAACTGTATAAAGTCAGGCCTAACCCCCAAAGGTATAAAGTCAGGCCTAACCCCCAACTTCATAAAGTCAGGCCTAACCCCCAACTTCATAAAGTCAGGCCTAACCCCCAACTTCATAAAGTCAGGCCTAACCCCCAACTTCATAAAGTCAGGCCTAACACCCAACTTCATAAAGTCAGGCCTAACCCCCAACTTCATAAAGTCAGGCCTAACACCCAACTTCATAACGTCAGGCCTAACACCCAACTTCATAAAGTCAGACCTAACACCCAACTTCATAAAGTCAAGCCCAACCTCCATTTATATAAAGTTAGGCTTAATCTCCATTATATAAAGTCAGCCTGAACCCCCATCTATAAAATTATAAAGTCAGCCTGAACCCCCATCTATAAAATTATAAAGTCAGCCTGAACCCCCATCTATAAAATTATAAAGTCAGCCTGAACCCCCATCTATAAAATTATAAAGTCAGCCTGAACCCCCATCTATAAAATTATAAAGTCAGCCTGAACCCCCATCTATAACTTCATAAAGTCAGGCCTAACCCTGACTTTAATAATAAGTGCAGTCTGACCAAATTCTATACAATTTAATTTTGAAGTTTTTATATGAAGCCCCTAAAATTATAATGGACTGAAAAAATCAAAATCAAGCGAAGCAAGCCCCATTTAATAAAGTAGTTAAAGATACAAAAATATTGTCCTCTTATACTTAACCTAGATACATCTTTTCATTGATAGACTATTATGAAGTATTTATGTCTGATATTTACCAGTTTTTTCTACAATTTAAGTGTATTTAGACTTTGTTTAACATTGGATTGATAGTAATCTACGGCCGTTACAATGATAAATGAGCTGCATCAGGACAAAACCAACATAGTGCGTTTGCGACCAGCATGGATCCAGACCAGCCTGCGCATCAGCGCAGTCTGGTCAAGATCCATGCTGTTCGCTTTCAGTTTCTCTACTTGTTATAGATTTGTAAGCGAACAGCATGGATCCTTATCTGGATCCATGCTGGTCGCAAACACATTATGTTGGTTTTGTCGTGACGCGGCTCAAATGATATAAGTTTATATCACATGATAGGAATTAGTTCAAACTGAGTAAACTTATCTGTATATGATCGGTTTTCACAATTACCCGACTTTATATTTGAATGAATTAGCAGATCATTTACAGTGTTGACTATACTATTATGTGATAGTAGACAGGTCCAGATTTGAAAGCTCTTATCTTGAAGGTATACAACTTGTTTTAATTAAGTTGAGAGATATTGGAAAGTTTTGAAGGTTATGTTATTGAATAATTTGTTTAGATTCAAGGTTATCAGACCCAATATTATGCAGCAAATTTCGACAAAAAAAAAAAAAAAATAGATTTTTATATCAGCATGTTTCAACAGAAATGTATGTAGGTTTTTGTACCTTATTTGTTTAACTGACAAATAACACTCCAGGATTTTATTTTTGATTTGTTTCGGGTAAAGTTTCGAATAAAAACTATTTCGTCTTGTCAGATCATGTTAGTTGAAGACGCTATACCTGCTGACTCTGTCCTACTTTACGTTACACAGATATTTTAAATATTATTTCTTCCAAGCAATTCTTGATTTACAATCTGGTATATGGTGGGAAAGTGTCTATAATTGTTTGTTCATGCATTTATTTATTATCTATAAAAGTTTTTATGTAGTTTACAAAAAAATAAGTTTTTTTTTTAATTTTTAATAATAATTTTACAACATGAATTTTTAGCATATGTTCCAGAATACATTAAAAATCAAATAGAATTGAAAAGTTTACAGATTTTGATACCTTATTTAATAAAAGTACAAAGTTTGATTAAAAGATGATGTAAGTTACGGGATGTCCATGGCCGCGTGGTTAAGGTCATTGACTTTAAATCACTTGCTTCTCAACACTGTAGGTTTGAATCCAGCAGGGGATTTGGATTCCTTCATGTGAGAAAGCTTAATCTAGCTGGATAAGAGAATGTCAGTGGTTCTACTCAGGTGCCCTTTCATGCCTGAAATAAAAATACATGGAGGGGCACCAGAGTGAGGTCTTCCTCCAGCTGTTGGGAAGTTGCCTTATGATCTTTACAATGTTGGAATCACTTACCAAAATATAAAAAAGAATTGTATGGTGACAAAGGAAATTGCTAAACATACTTTTTTTTTCAATATCAAAAGTTTTGATACAAAGCATAATCTCCAATGTGTTACAACTAGTCAGTTGATAAAGATAAAGTAATAAAATACAAACAGTTTTATTAATGACCCTACTGTCACAGTTTCCGTCTATAGATTGAGCGTAACTTGTTTAGGTTCAACATTATTTGTTCTATTTATAATAGCACCTTTTTTGTTGGTCAAAATCAATGTTGATTAAACAAATACCTGGGAACGATGTTGACATAACATAACGCTTCCATTGTAAACTCCATCTGCTGTTAGTATAAAGTAAATAGGCCAAGTTCATGAAGCTGATCATTGTTAATCATTTAACTTGTCACAGAACAAAAAATAAAATGAAAAATATTTCTTTCTGTATAAAACCTGTTTTTGTGTGAAAAATCAACATGTTGAAAAGGAATTAGTCATAGACAATCCATATTTAGTCATACAAAATGTTGGTCAGTAATTTTCTTTACCTTTCATGATGTTTATTAGTCATTCAGTTTTACAAGGTATTAAAGTTAGCCAGTCTTCCAGTTTACCAGTAAAAATTTTGGCCAGTCATTCAGTTTACAATGTATTAAAGTTAGCCAGTTATTCAGTTTACCAGTGAGTTTGTTTGCCATTCATTAAGTTTATCGGTTACCAAACTATTGTCCTAGGTTTGTAACATAGTTTTGAAAAGAATTATTTAGGGTAAGGGTAAGAAGTGTTTCATAAAATATTTTAGTACAATATGAATATAATTATATTTCAGTACAATATGAATGTAAATGTTTCAGTACAATATGAATATAAATATTTCAGTACAATATGAATATAAATATTTCAGTATAATATGAATGTAAATACTTCAGTACAATATGAATATAAATATTTCAGTACAATATGAATGTAAATATTTCAGTACAATATGAATGTAAATATTTAAGTACAATATGAATATAAACATTTCAGTACAATATGAATGTAAATATTTCAGTACAATATTTAAGTACAACATGAATATAAATATTTCAGTACAATAAAAATATTTCAGCACAATATGAATATAAATATTCCAGTGCAATATGAATATAAATATTTCAGAGAATTCTGTGAGTTCTATTGCGAGTCAACCATATGACAGATCTGGACAACATATCAATGATTTATCTGTACAAGATGTTACTTCAGAAGGTAAGCTCAAAATCTTGTCTTTTTACTTTTATACAGTTGTATTATTTTATATAACTCTAGTTATATAGAATTTAGATATCAAAGTTTTGATAATTTTGAATTATTAGTATTAGTGCAAGTATATTTAAAACACTTTCATTTGATTTCTTTACTGTGTTTGCAAAATTTTATTGAATGATACAAAAAAAATTGGTTAAGTTTCCTTTGCTAAGGACTTTTTCATAGATTAATAAAGATCTATGTTTTTGAATACAAAGCTTCCATGATTATGTTTATATTGCAAAAATTTTAAACTTGGATATAAAAGATTATTGAATGATTTTCTGTTTGATATAAATATGTTCATGTTTAAATATTTGACAAATATAAACATTCCTCTTCTAAATGAAATAACACACAATTATCATAAAGTTCAGCTATTTTCCTATTTGAAGTGCATTCATAAAGAAGTTAAGTTTATGGGTAAAATCAAATGTTCACAGACTATGTTTTATTTGTTTTAGATTATGATAAACGTAGTACTTCTAGTTTGTTGGATTCCGAGTCAACATACATTCCAGTAGGAGGAAAGTCACCGGTCACCCCAGCTCGACCTATGACCGCACCTACTAACAACATGTTCTCAAGTCCTATTACACAACATGTCCTTGACATTTTGTCACGAGGTGAAAATCGCCCGGCTACAGCAATAGGCGATAATAAATATGACGCTTACGATAAACGACCAATAAAACCAATGAACCAAGAATTGTATAAAGGTATATTTAAACCAGACTTTCATGCATCGCAGCCACAAATGTCCGGAAATGAGCCGGTTGTTGGAATTAAAAAGAAGGTTCCGCCTACGGCCCTTGCTGTGGATTGTGATACCAGTCAGGATGTGTCACAAGTTGATGATTTGCCAAAAGAGAATGTTGAACATTTTTCATCAAAAGAGTTGAGCCTTATTAAAGACGCTGCTGCAAAGAAAGCGCGAAAATCTTCCTCAAGGTCGAATCGTGAGGAATCAAAAAGTGCAAAAACTGTGGATAGGAAAAAAGATAGACATGATTCTGTTCATTCACACTCAGGAAATAAAACTTCTATTCCAGTGGCATCTAAATCTACAGTGTCACGAACTCAGTCGGAATATGTTCCTGGTAAATATTCAGCTTCACGTCGCCCTGCGACAACTGAAAGTGATTCACGTAACAAGGGTAAAATGATTAAAACCATTCCAGAAAAAGTAATCGGGTCTGACCGTGTTAACAAAAGTGATTCAAAACGTGATCATGACAATAGTTTACGAGATTCTGGAATTTACTCACGACCCACGAGTGATGCTGTGCTTGCAGAAGGTGTGTGTGTGTGTTCACTTTATATAATATCTCAGAAAATGTAGCTTTTAGCTGATGCTTTTTCTTAAAAACAAAAAACAAACAAAAAGTCTTTAGAGGAAATCTTAAAATGCTTAGAATGAATGAAATGCCTTCAGTAACATAGAAATGTCTTTAATTAATGAAAGAAATCATAAGAATGTCACTTAATGCCTGTTATGTATTATAAAACTTCACATTCGCAGCATTGATTCATAGCATTTTTATATAATCTACTTATATAAACATGGCTGCAGTCGATTTATAAATTAATTTCAGTTTTTTTTTGCTAATGAAATAAGTTTGCGGTATTATAAATTCGTTATAAAGATTCTTGACAGGTAATATGGTCAAAGATATGGGTGCAAGTTTTCAGGGACATGTAGGAAAATGATTATGAATTACAGTTTTCAGGTTTTTCTGAATTTTTAACTTGCACCCATGCAAACATAAATGGTTATTTGCAATATACAAACAAGCATTTATATAGGGCCACATAACCTGTTAAACATCTTTATAATTAATAATAGATTGTGACACCAGAGAGGTCGTGTCATGTTGATATAAATAGTTTGTCAATACAAAAGCTGCAATTTCTGGGCCGTCTTGTTACATGTATTAATCTTCATTATTTTTAGTGATATTTAATTAATAAGCACAGTGTCATAATTATATGCACCTAATAACACACATGTGTTATAAAAGTTTAAACACGTTCTCAAAATATGTACACATGAATGATTGTGTTTTCCATACTGGATCAGATAATGGCTTTAGAATCTGTCCGCTGCTATTTTTAACATTATGATTTTTCCCAATATTATTTCTTCAATATTTGAGCCGCGTCATGACAAAACCAACATAATGGGTTGGCGACCAGCATGGATCCAGACCAGCCTGCGCATCCGCGCAGTCTGATCAGGATCCATGCTGTTCGCTATCAGTTTCTCTACTTGTAATAGAGTTGGTAAGCGAACAGCATGGATCCTGATCAGACTGCGGGGATGTGCAGGCTGTTCAGGATCCATGCTGGTCGCAAACGCACTATGTTGGTTTTGTCGTTACGCGGCTCATTTATGTTTTTCTACAAATCACTCAGATAACTGCTGGGGTTAGGGTTAGGGTTAGCGTAAATGTTATGGGTTAGGTTAAGGGGTTAGGGTAAGGATTTAAAAACCATGGAATTTGCTGTGGACAGATTCTTAAAGTGCTTCCAGATATTTACCATAATCATGTGTGCATACATAAACTAGTTAATTGTAGTTATAGAATGCACGTTTTTTTGGCTCATTTAGCAAATGATTTGGTAAAATAAATATGAACACAAATTAGCATCACCAATGTTTTAGCATTATAAAACAATAAATTAATTTTCCTGACTACAAGTTTTTTACCTGGTAAAAATAGAGTAGATGCCAACAATAATTAAAGTTAAAAGTACATGTTTTACATTCGTACTCTTCTATTCAATAAATAGCATGCTTTTGACGTATAGCTGAGTGAGTGTAAATATTAACATTGCTTAATTATATGTACATACATGTACAAATATATCTATAAAAAAACTATATTTGCTATACATTAAAAAGTTAATGTAAAATAATTCTAAAGGTATTGATATTGCAGAGATGTGATGAACTGTTACAGTATAATAAACTATGATATAAAGAGTAGCAAAGTACTGTGCTGCACTGCCAGATAAAATGTTTATTCTTGTTTTCAAATTTAACTATTGATTTCTGTACTTGATGGATGTGGTTTTAAATAATTAAAAAAACAAACTTCTTAAATGAATTACTAAGATATTTTAATAAATCATTGGATAAACAAATGTTAAAGACCTCATGTATAGTTTGTTTAACCCTTAAGTATGACAAACTTGAGGTATTGAAGTGACTTTACAGTAACATTCAAAGTTTTAAAAATGTCAATGTTACTTGCATATTTTTAAGGTTACAACTGGTTAATGCTTGCTTAAAAATTCCACTATTTGGTCCAAAGTCATTTCCCCCATTCCCAGGGTTGCTGGAAATATGACATGTATGATTAAACCTACTATCTGAATAACACTAATCTATTATATGTCTTTTCATTTTTAATGATAAATCAGTATAGAAACTATGTATGTTAACCAAGCATACACCAGATTGTAATAGTTAATGTTTATATAATCTGTTCTATATTATGGTTATATAATCTGTGATATTTTATATTTATATAATCAGATATAAAAGCCCTTCATGCAGCAACAAAGATTCAGAGTTTCTGGCGAGGTTATTACACTAGAGAGCATAATGTTGACGCGGTACGGGTGCGGCGGGAGATTCGCGCTCGAAGGGCGGAGGAACATATTGTGGTGCTGCGTACAGAACTTGACAAGTATGAAGCTCACTGTTGTAGATTTTATTTTTTATTTCCGATATATTGATCAGTAAATCTTGGAAATATGACTAGTTGCGTCTGCTGAAGTAAACGATATGTCTCGTATTGATTTCTACAAAGTGGTTGATTAAAATTTAAGAACATTTTCCAGGCAATTAAACAAGAAAGTGGCAGGTGTTCTGTTACAACAGTTCTTATTACATTTTCTATCAATACTGACAACAGTCTAACATGTCAATAGACAGAAACAAATTTACTATTTATAATCTCATTTGTAAAATAAATTCATTTTTCATGAATCTTTATCTTAGTGTAAGACAGGTTCAGTACAATGGCCCTAACAAAATTCTATTTGTACTTTACGAAGAAATCATTTTGTAAGCTTTTGTGTCTAGCTAATCATTAAACTGTATGAACAAAATATATTCTGTTAACATATGTGGAACATTCATTTGTATTTTTCCTTTTCTTTTTTTTTCTGATTTTTTTTTTATATTTTTTTTTTAAAGATTTTGTATGTATCTTTTCAACTAGGATATTAGCATGATTTGTTTTGTACATTTTTAAACATAATGTATACAAAAACTTTCTATATTATTTAAGGCAATGTTATTTGTTGAGATCAAGGCAGGCCAACCAATTTATGTCTACATATGCACATTGACTCTATTTTATTGTTTTCTCAATTTTGGGATTTTAAAGTTCTAAGTTAAAAATACGGTTTAGTCCAGCACCAAACCCCTTGTGGCTGAAGGGTTGCTTCTAAGGGTTGAGGCATAAGAATTGCAGCCACCATAATACTGGCGTGATCATAAGAGGTGGCTAAATGGGTTTGAACTACTGGAATCTATGTATCTCTTAACTACAGCAGGTGAGGTGGTTTTGACCCCTGGTGTTACTTTAAGATTGTAACATCCGAGGTAAGCAAAAGTCATCTTTCCTGTTCCCAGCCATAGGACCTAAATTGTGTTGGTGTGCCGAAAAACCGAACAAAAACCAGTAGATAATGTTTGAATCAGTTATTTTATTATATTATGTTTACAGACAGAGAAGATTGTATGATCAAGAACGTCAGTTAAGAACATTACAACTAGAAGCTATCAGACAGTTATGGAAAGAGGTATTAACTTTTATATTCACATACAGTAATTGATTGTAATGTGTGCATAGTTTGAGGCTTTGGTCTAAATCTTGTAATTCTTATAATATATAAAAGATACAAAAAAACGATTTCATGGTGAAGCCCTCTATCTGGAGACAATTATGAAACCTCTGATTGGCTAATTTAACCTAGATAATTGTTCAATTAGATAGCTTTTAAACTTTGAACATCTGGGTACACATAGAAGATGTACATCTCTAATAGTCTGATAGTCTGGTCAAGTGTGGCCAGTATTTAACTGGAGTATCTCACTGGTTGACTTTTGCCTTGAAAATTGACCAATGGTTGCATCTGGTATAAAGACTGTTCAGAAACACCTAACTTTGTACTCTGGCCGGGGGGTGGGGGGGCCAAAATTACCTCATACACTTCTGTAGAAGTAACAGAATATTGCTCACTTGATGACCTTTGCTTAGAAGTTAACTTTTGATCCCTTAAACAGAGATTACCTCCACAGATCACCTCTGATCCATGGCATGTAGAATACGTTTGACACTTAGCCTTGCTCATCAACAGATACAATGATATCTGTGTTGTTAGCCTCCTTAATATTGATGACGTAATCATACTCATTGATAAACGTATCAGCTATATTAAATTTTCTACGTTATATGATTTGAAATTAATCCAAGCTTAGCTGCAACATTTTCAATATATTTTCATTTAAAAACCTGCCAATGATGTAGCAATTAGGTCAGAAAGTGCAACCATATCAGCAAATGACATAACTAGTTACAGCAGGTATCAAAATTCTTGCTAAAGAATGATATAATGTCTAGGGCATTGAATTTTGCCGAGTCAGTAAATTCTGGAATTTTGTTGTTAAAGATTTTATTTAATTCATTCGTAATTATCTTGAGTAAGTAAGTAAGTAAGTAAGTAAGTAAGTAACGACTTTATTTAATGAGGCTAGCACATTCGGTTTCCCGATCTTCCATGTGGGCCTCAGCATATACATACAATGTAACATACAAAACATCATTTAAGAAATAAACTGTTAATTTTTTTTTTTTTTTTTTTTTACACTTTGTGGCATTTTCAAAAACTTCAATATTGAAAAATACAACTAATGTTAAAAAACAACACAGTTAGTCATCCTGGTATCATATTTAGAAAGCTATGTACACAATAAAAATGGAAAAATGACATATATAAAAAAATGGAAAAAAGACATATATAAAAAAATGGAAAAATGACATATATAATTTAAATGGAAAATTGCCAATGAATATAGCTGGCTTGAAATTTTTTCAAAGTTTCAGAATTTCTAACATGTATTGGAATGTCATTCCATATTGTAGGCCCAGAGTAATTAAGTGTTTTCCTAAAACACTCTGTTTTTGGTTTAGGTACAATTAGTTTTTCATTTTGGACAGATCTCAAATTAAAGTTGTGTCTGTCATTTACTGTTTGAAATTTATTTTTCATATACTTAGGAAAGGATGGTTCATTTATTGACTTATACATTAGAATTGCCTTTTTTGTATCTGATTCTTTGGTCAAAGGACATCCAATTTAGTTCTTTAAAATAGTTCATTTGATGGGGCATCAAAATTTTTGTCCAAAATTATTCTAGCAGCTCTTTTTTGAAATTTGATTATTTGTGAGAGTAAATCACTGCTGCAGTTTCCCCAAATAGTGCAGCAGTAGTCCAAATGTGGCAGTATATATGCATTGAAAAAAGTTTTCTAGCATGAAGATCAAGATATTGTTTAATACTTAGAAGCAAATAGAGCTGTAAATTGCATTTTTAAATAATTTTTTGAATGTGTGTTTTCCATTTTAGATTTTTGTCAACATAGACTCCTAGTACTTTTTCATTGTCTGTAAATTCTATTTCTTGATTGTGAAGGTTAAGAGAAGGTGTTGAAGAATGCTCAGATTTTGAATGCTTTATTGAGAAATTCATAGCTTTAGTTTTTTGTGCATTTAGTATCATTGAATTTTGTACACACCATGTGCTTATACTATCAAGATCTGATTGAAGATTATCTTCTACTTCCCTTATAGTATTTCCAGTTGAAGTTAGAGAAGTGTCATCTGCAAACATATCAGTATTTGACTTTTTTATATGAAGATGTATGTCATTTATGTAAATTAAGAATAGTAGGGGCCCTAGGACTGAGCCCTGGGGTACTCCGGAGACAACTTCAGCAGATTCTGATAAAACACCAGACACATTTACTTTTTGTGACCTGTCTGACAGATATGATGTAATCCAAGAAATAGTGTGTGAGGAAAGATGATAGAAGGGTAGTTTTTCAATAAGAATTTTGTGATTAACTAAATCAAAGGCCTTAGACAAGTCCAGAAAAACAGTTCCAACAATTTTGCCATCATTAAGTGCATTTATCCAATTATCAATTAAATTTGTAAGTGCTGTTTCACATGAATGGTATGCCCTGAAGCCTGATTGAGCTGTGTAGAGGAAATTGTTTGTTTCTAAAAATAGCTTCAAGTTGTCAGAAACATGTTTTTCAAATATTTTTGAGATAAGTGGGAGAACTGAAATTGGTCTATAGTTGTTTTTGTCAGACTTGAGGCCTTTCTTATAGATTGGTGTTACCTTTGATTGTTTTAACTGTGTAGGAAATTTTCCAGTTTTAATACTTAAGTTTATTATGGTACAAAGGGGTTTATCTATGACACTTGCTGCCGTTTTTAGAAATTTTGCACTAATGCCATCTAAGCCTGTTGCTTTCGTAATATCGAGACTGTTCAGTTTTTGTTTTACATAACTTAGTTCAACATAGGGGATTTCAAATTTATTTGGTTGATTTGTGCTTTCAGATTTAAAAGATTCTTGAAGAGCAATTTTCATTTTATGTGATAACTCAGTTATATTTTCAGCTTTTTTAAATACATTTGCAAAAAAGGTGTTAAATGTTTCTGCTGTTAACTTTTGATCAGTTATTGGCAAACCATTTTCATCATTTATATAGGATGTCGGTTGACCATCTGTTTTTCCTGATAGATTTTTCAAGTTTTTCCAAAGTTTTTTAGGATTTTTCTTATTTGAATTTATCTCATGGTTAAAAAAATCTGTTTTTGCTATATGGATGAGTTTTTTCACTTGTGTCTTCCAGTACTTGAAGTCATCAACATTATTTTTCTTTTTTGCATAGTCCCTACTATGTATTGCATTAGCTATATCTCCATTGAACCAATCAGCTTGATTTTTATGTTTAACTCTTTTTTGTTTGTATGGAGCATGTATGTTAAGAGTTTCTAAAAATAATTTGTTAAAAGTGTCTAAAGCATCATCTGGATCATTAAACATATCAATAAGGGACCATGGTTGTTTTGACAGATCATTTAGGAATGTATCAGCATTAAAGTTCTTTAAGTACCTGTATTTGATTATATCATGCGTTGGACCCTTTTTAACATTTTTATTTGTTCGTCTAGTAAAAATTATTGGAAAATGATCACTAATTGAAAGTACAGGTACTGCAGTGTATGAGATATTTTGTGGTTGGTTACTATAGATATGGTCAATAATAGTTGATGATGCTGGTGTAACTCTAGTAGGTTGTTTAATAAGTTGAGAAAGATTAAAAGTATTGATTATATTGTTCCATGTTGAATTATTTGAGCCTGAAGCACCAAAATTGTAGTTAAGATCTCCAAAAAGAATTACTTCTTTGTCTTCAGTAAATATTTTATCAAGGACCTCCTCAATTTTATAATTCCACGAAGTTAATGATGAAGGTGGCCTGTAAATGTATCCTAACAATAAAGGCTTTTGCTTGTCAAGTTTCATTTCAAGCCATATTGACTCAATTTCCTCAGACTGTAGGTCAACTCTTAGTTCACATGGCAATGAAGACTTCACATATAAAACAATTCCCCCACCATTTGATTTCCTGTCACGCCTAAAGAGTTGATAATTATTTAAAGTTAACTCTGAATCAGAAAAAACATCACTTAAAAAAGTTTCTTGAAGTCCTAATACATCAATGTCAGGATATTTGTCTACTAAATATTTGATATCGTAAAGTTTGGGGTAAAGATAGTGAATGTTTAAGTGGAAAAAGTTTAGTCCTTTCTTATCAAATGTTATTTCATTCAAAGTGGGGAGTATATCAACTCCTTCATCACATTCTAATAAAGATGAGTTCTCTGATATTGTTCCTTGAGTGTTGTTCACTTTTTTATTTTGGTCAGTAACGTTTATCAAACTTTCATCTAGGTCATTCTCTAATGACGGTGCGGAACCATCCATGTTGGCCAGGGATTCCATACTCCACGATAAACTCCAAACCTGGGATGAGGATTTGGAATTCTCCGAGCATTTTTCTGTCTGCTGTTGGCATGTCGAAAATTTACATGGTCTCTGGAAGAGTTGCTTACTTGTTGTCTGGAACTGTTGTTTTCGATGCCAAGGATTTTCCTTATGCCTGCATTGAGTTGTTTTCCCAGTACAGTCGAACCTTCTCTATTGAGATGAACTTCATCGTAATAGAGACTTTGATCAGTCTTACCATTTTTCAAGAATGCACTAGAATTGTCAATATAAAGGAACCCATTGGTCTTGCAGAGCTCTGCTATTAGACTATTTGTTTCAGCAATATTTTTCCTTGACAGCAGATCTCTCTTTTTTGGCAGAATAGATGATATTCCAATTCTCACTTTTTGGTTGACTGTCTGTAGTAAATTAACTATTTCTTTGAAGTCTTCACAGATAGTATGCGGAGAGTTGGCATTGGAGATATTGTTTATGCCTGTATGCAAGATGATTAGGTCAGTTTCTTCTGTTAATATTTGATGTGATCTATCATCTTCAATTTTTGTCTTGAGGTCCTGAACAGTTGCACCACTGGTTGATTTTATGGTGACATTTATCTGATTAGTACTCATTTTTTTTCTTATAAGTCCTTTAGTGACTGAATCTCCCAGAATGAGTACTTCATGTTTTTTCTTCGCTGGGCTCACACTTCTGTCTGGAGTAGATAATTCTGTGTTATTAGGACTTCTGCATGTTTCTGAAAGAGATTGCTTCCTTTCATCTATACAACTGATATTCTGTGTTGGTAGACAGGTGTTTTCATTTACAGGATTTTGGGTTTCATTCTGATGATCTGAGGTTATACTTTTACTTTTTAGAAGTTGTATCTCATGCTTAAGAGAGTATATGTCAGATTTAGCTGCAACATTTTCTGTTCTTCTTTTAACCAGTTCAAGTGAGTTTGCAAATTCCTCAAATTGCTCTTTCATGGAAACAAAATTTGACTGAAGTGTGTCAATAGTATCTTGTTGTTTCTGTTTCATAGAAGCCTTTTCTCGTAATACTTCATTTTCCTGTTTTAAAGACTGATTTGTCTGTCTTTGTTTCATAATTTCTTCTTCAAGAAGTAGAATTTTTGCATTTTGGTCACTTTTGAAGTCTTTTAAGTCTTTGATTGACGACTTAAGTTCTGCATTTTCAGTTTTGAGTATGTTATTTTCTGTGAGACATTTGCTGCATTTTATGTTTAAGTTCTCTTGAAAGTCACACTGCACAGAGAAATCACATTTTTCTATTAATGAAGAAGTAAATGTTTCATTAGAGTAAGACAAGATGGATTTTACTGCTGTTTCTTCACTGTTTTTTGTCAGATTTCTGTAGTTCATTGGTGTATTCCATTTTGACTGTCCAATTTTGTGTAGCTTTTGTTCAGGTTTCTTGCCAGTTTCTTGAATGATAGTTAATTGCCTGTTAAATTCTTGGTAATCAACCTTCTGCCCACCCCTTTTCTCAGTTTTCTTAGCCTTTTTCAACTCTTTTCCAAGTTTTAGCATCCCACTGTTTAGAGATGGACCAAAGATTGCTCTAGATACAGAACTTAAAATACCAGTTGATTTTGATTTGGTGAGGTTCTTTTGAGGTGTCAGATTAGGACTACTGATAGGAGATGGTGTCAGAGGAAGTGAATGGTGCTGTTTTGAGCCTTTTACATTCGGTGTTGAGATTGTTGGCGTTTGAGGCATGATGGGTTGCATTTTTCGATCATTGGTATCATTGTTACATTCAGATTGTTTTAAGTCACATTTTATATGCTCAAGGATAGTGTCCAACCATACTCTGCATCCAGTTCCTTGGATCAACATTTTCATTGTCTTGTTATATACTGTAATAACAACTTTCATGTTTGATAGAGTTATTGTTGTTGTTAGCCCAGTATTGTCCTTTGTAGGTTCTAATTGATACATAGACTGTAGAATTTGAAGCATTTTTGCATGTGTTGATTGTTGAAAAAATGTAATTGAAATATTGTCACTTGTTGGGCTGACATACAGATCAAAAAGATTATCAACTGTTATGTTGTCAGACAAGTCATTGTTTGAAAATCCTTCAAAATCCTCCATATCCATTGATGAATGATTAGAAGCCATTATCACAGATTGTTGTTAACACTTTAGTCCATTAAATATTTAAAGCCATTTTAGCACCTTTTGTTTGCAAGATTAGTAGGAATTTCAGGTATTTTGAATGAGAATTTATTAATCCTTCTTTATATAAAATAAATGAGAAAAACACAGTGGAACTGAACAGTTTTCATCCAATTATGAATTTTCTAATCACAAAAACACTTTTTAATGTTAATATTAAGATGCAGAATTGTCCAAGGAATTGAGTCATATAAATATATCCAATTTCTTTAAAGGTAATCCATTTTTATTTGAAAGAATAGTGAGAGCAAAAAATGCACGTCTGCACAGTTTGAAAGTCCAGTTAAAAGTAGAGAAATATTTTTAACATTATAACAAACTCAATCAATATGCTGTTAACACATTTACAAATTATTAAGCACACTATAAAGAAAGATGGACTAAGATATAGAATGTTGAATATTTCAGGTGCAGTCATTACAAAGTTGGAAGAGCGAGGTATTACAGTCTCAGTCATTTATTTCCCCGGAGATAAAACGTGAACATGATTGTAACTCGTACAACTCTAGTTTAGAAATACAGAACACGTTAGCTCGTGCTGAAATGATACATCGTATGGGAGACACGATGGCTACACAATCTACAATAGATACAACCAAACAGCGGGAACTCGAGAAAACATGTCTGAATCTACAGTCACAGGTACTGTCATGGCCTCCAATACAAAATCCATATATATCTGCCGTGGTCATCTTACAAAATCCACCTATATCTGTCATGGCCTTCAATACGAAATCCACCTATATTTGTCATGGCCTTCGATACAAATCCATGTATATCTGTCATGGTCTTCTTACAAAATCCACCTATATCTGTCATGGTCTCCAATACAAAATCCACCTATATCTGTCATGGTCATCTTACAAAATCCACCTATATCTGTCATGGCCTTCAATACGAAATCCACCTATATTTGTCATGGCCTTCAATACAAATCCATGAATATCTGTCATGGTCATCTTACAAAATCCACCTATATCTGTCATGGTCTCCAATACAAAATCCACCTATATCTGTCATGGTCTCCGATACAAAATCCACCTATATCTGTCATGGTCATCTTACAAAATCTATCTATATCTGTCATGGTCATCTTACAAAATCCACTTTTATCTGTCATGGTCATCTTACAAAATCCACCTATATCTGTCATGGTCATCTTACAAAATCCACCTATATCTGTCATGGTCATCTTACAAAATCCACCTAGTTCTGTCATGGTCTCCAATACAAAATCCACCTATATCTGTCATGGTCTCCAATACAAAATCCACCTATATCTGTCATAGTCTCCAATACTAAATCCACCTATATCTGTCATAGTCTCCAATACTAAATCCACCTATATCTGCCGTGGTCATCTTACCAAATCCACCTATATCTGTCATGGTCATCTTACCAAATCCACCTATATCTGTCATGGTCATCTTACAAAATCCACCTATATCTGCCGTGGTCATCTTACCAAATCCACCTATATCTAGAGCTGTCATCGATAGAAACAATATCAATGTATCGTTGATGTTTTTCTGTCAATCAATGATCAATACACTTTTAAAAAAATAGATAATTTTTAATTATTAGTGAAATGTCTAAAAATTATGAAAATTCGCCCAAACCATATACAGAAGCAGGTGTCCATGTCTAACACTTTGCTGTTGTTACATAATGGAAATATTTTTGTAGCAGTGATGACAAAAAATGGTCAGGAAAAAATATTGCAGTTGGCATTAGACACTGAACAGAACATATAATTTACTGAAATCATTCAAACAGGTATGAAAGTGAATGACAGACAAGGAATTTAGGTAATCATTGATATATCGGTGTATCATTGATATTTGTCATCTGATATAGACATATTATTGATATGCTTTGAACTGAATCAATGACAGCTCTACCTATATCTATTATGACCTTCTCTATCCAACTCTATCTGTCATGATCTACCATTGAAAATACTGCGCTTATAATTCTGAATATATATGTCCTGTCTACTTATCTACAATAGTAAAGTATATTGTAAGTTAAACTTGTACCAAGATTATGTTTTTCTATGTTTCATGTATAGTTGCTAAGCTTAATGAATTTTATTTAAGTCCATGTAAAATTTTCTTTTTTTAAGATTGTCACTTCTGTTATAAATATATTTAGCTTGAGTGATCCTTTTAACTCAATTGATCTTTTAAATGGTAAGCAGTTGTGCAAATATCTTAATTGGCTGTATTTAGTAACAAATTTGTTATTTTATAAATTGTCAGGTTAGCCAGCTGCAGGAAGCATTGAAGTCTGTGTCTAGTATAGTGTTACAGAGTACCGGAGGGTCAATGCAGGGGTCAGTGCATGGTTCCTTGCCAGTCACACCACGGTCAACTCAGTCCATCTCAAGTTTAAACACAACTGGCAACACAAACAGAGGTAGGTCTATGATAACATAAACATATCGGGGTGTGCAGAGTGTCTCATTGTGACTGTGAAGTTTGGGGTTCCATATAAATTATACCAAACACAAAGAAATTACCAAAAAGACCCAAAAACACCATCAAGACAATACCTTTAATTGGCAAAACAGTTTATATTGCATTAAGAGACCATGAGAGGGAATTTAGAAAAAATGTACACTGTATATACAAAGTCAGTATATTTTTGTGTGTAATTTATATTTACATTGACAAAATGTGAATTTACATATAGAAATTTTACGATAGTGTTAAAATATAAAAAAACAATGAAATACAAACTTTTTGCAATGATCTAAAGGTATTTTCTTGCCAATGGGAGTGTTTTAACTCTTAAAGACTTAACTCTACCTGAATTGAAGAGAATTGGTTTAACAAAGTGTGATATTAATTGATACAATAGATGATATTTCCATAGTAACAAACTGTAGTCTCTCCATTCTGTATCATATACTGTAACCTATCATTCTAGTAGCGTGTAGAATCATTAGTTATATAATATATCATGATACTTTCACATGGGAAAATCTTGTTTTATCTTCTTATAAAGTCAATTATTTACATTCTAAAGCTGGAACATAATATTACTGAACATGCAATTACCAACTTGATTAACATGCAACTACCAACTTGATTAACAGTATATTGGCATCCAATTACATCCAATTAGTGGATAATGCTTAAATGTTTAAATTTTCATAACATCATGTCAAGACCATATAAGTTCAAAAGGACTCAGTTATTTACACTCTACTAAAATACATGTAAATATACCTTTTACAACAAATAATATGACTAAATGGCAGCACATGCTCCTTATTTAACTAAAAGGTAACCAGGCACTAATCTCCAGTTAATTGTTCAGTTATAATATGTCACAGTCGAAAGATTTAATGTCATAGATTTATGTTTTTACAAATGTTTTCATTATTTTTACTGTTTTAGATAAATTTCAAACTGTAACAGCAATTGATAGAATTTTTTTTTGTATTTGTTTTTTTTTTTAAAAGAAAGATTTTTTTTCATCAAAGGAAAAGGTCTTGTTTCTCCACTTGAGTTAGACAAGCAAAGAACTTAAGTAATAAGAGCATAAATGAAATGATTTTATTGAGAATTGATTTTAATTAGGTGTTTTTTTTGTTGTTGTTTTTTTTTTCTAAAAAGAAAAGAGTATCAAAACAGAACACAGTAAAGTCATGTGAAATAATTGGACATTTTTCTGTATGAAGTGTTATTGGTCTCTTTGGTTTATTGTTGCACATATGAAGAAACTCTGACTTAGTATACATTTTATGTTCATCATTTTTGCACTGTTACTGTAAGACTGTGGAAACAAGGAAGATACTTACATTATGATCAAATTTTAGAACTATTTTTGTAAAACGTAGAAATAACGTTAATTCTGGTGCTATCTAGAAGGTATATATAATATTTACATACTACATGTATATTTCTGGACAGAATTTGAAGAGGAGGATATTTTGGTGACGGGAGATTTTGATGAGTTTGAGATTACCGATTATGACTCGGGATCTCATTGGGGTAAGACGTGACTATCGTGCCCGTATAGTTCTCTATCTTTCTATCTATCTCTTATATAGCCACAGCAGTGTTAATGTCTACTTTATTTAGTTTTACCTGCATGCTTACAATTGAACAATCAAGACTTTGTGATACTTTGATGCAGAAATTTGATTAATAAAGTTTTTACAAAAAAAAAAAATTGGACAACTGTCAATTTCCTTATTATTGAGTGTTATATATTTGAATTTCAAGCCAACCTTAGTAATTGAGCTCAATTTTGTTTAAAATATTAATTGCAGCTGTTGCAAAATTAAGTTATTATACACAAAAGGTGATAATAAAATAGTAAAGTATCTACAATTTACTGTGACCTTTCAAGAAATAAAAATTGACATTTTGTTTAAGAAGAAACTTTCAGAAAGACAATCATATAAAGATTGCAGTCAACTTTGTCTTGAATGATCATACTATGGGACTGATGCATGATGTGTTACCCCCAAAATTGTGACAGTTTTACTCCTTGTTTTATATGTAGAATGCATGCTTGCACAATTTTCATATTCAAATATTTTGTTGTTATGACTGCATGAAAGCATGTATGTTCTGAGTTGTAAGTACATATTGTACTTATGGTTGAAAAGGAAATAAACAAAACTCAGATTTTTGTTTAAAAAAAAAAAGAAGTCACAGTTGCATCTGTTTCAACACAGCATTATTATTGCATGCTTATATAGAGACAGTTTTATTACCCCCCTTGGTTGATGGGTGTTACCCTGCTGGTGTTATCATGTTAGAAAACTTTAGTTAACATAGTCATATTTGAGTCTCTCTTGTCATAACTGGAATTATTAGATGTTGATGTTAAAATGTTACATATTTCAACTTACATAGAACAATAATAAGAAGCTTGTGACTGACTCTACAATAAAATATCTATAGTAACATACCTTTAGTCTTATCCTTAATAACTTCTTAAACATTTTTGTTTCATAATTATTAAGCTTTGTTTCAGTGTGTCTATAAATTTAGGTTTTTTGTTTCTATGTTTGCAACTTGTTAAGGGCTGCAGCCCCGCTGCTTAATTTGTCTGTCACATGTTGAAATTACAGTAATTCTAAACTATCCCTAACAGCTGAGATTATATATATCTCTAGATCTACCAACATATACATGTTTCTGACTACTGTTTTTAAATAAAAAATAATCTAATAGTACCTGAGCTAAAACTCAATAAATCATAGATTTAGTCTCAAATGGATTTATAATTAACAGTGCTCTTAATTACTTTAACAGATTAACTAAACCTAGGTGATTGTATATATGTATATATAGAATGTATAGATCATCACCATTAAATCATCACTTGTTTAGATATAACATTACAAATATAGAGAAATTGTTTCACCTAACATGTGAAAATGTAGAAAGTAGGCTTGTTCTTTATGGAAATACATGTATAGAATTTGCTGATAATAACCTTTATTTTCATATTCCAGTAAATTCTATGTCATTTTAAAACATGAATTGTATAACTCTTGTAAGGTATCTACAAAATATTCATTGCATGTACTTCTGTAAAAACCATCACATATATATTCTTATTTTTATCTTATGTACATACAAACCTGTGATAAAGGCCACCATTCATGTACATAAAGGCCACTATTCATGTACATACAAACTTGTGATAAAGGCCACTATTCATGTACATACCAACCTGTGATAACGGCCACCATTCTCTGCACACCTTGACCAGGCAATGTTTGTTATAGCTTTATGAGTTGCTAGGTTCAAACTATATACATGTATATAATATGGCTAAATTTAGTAGTAGATTCTGTGTACAGAGGCAATATTTATTTTAGAACCAATAAATACATAATACATGTATTGTTATAGTATTTATAATTTAGTTTGATATACAAGTACGCAACTTTTGAATTTAGATGCCTGTTCAAGCAAGAGACTGGTAAGAACTAGATTTTGACATGGTTGTCTACGTTTAGAAGGGCATTTATAATTCATAAAGAAATAAATGCATACATAATTAATTAAATCATTTAAATACACGATTTATATAATCTGGTTAAGTATACAGTATTGAATGATTGCAGATTATAAGCTTACTAGAAATACCTCCTGTAAAGTTGTGTGATCATTTATTTGACGTCATTACATTGTGAATTCTGTATTTGATATGTTTTAAGACCATGTGTAAACAGTTTACCATTGTTATAATACAATATGACTGATATATATAGATCGAGCACATAGTTGTAACCTTGTTTATTTTGAAATTTTGCAAATCATCTTATTATGTTTGAAGGTTATAAATGAATGAATGTCTTTATATAAGATTATAATTTATGAACCTGTAGTCTGCTGGGCAGAAACTAAATACTCCCATGTGACCACTGCAGACCAAGATCTGTGCACTATTTATCTTATTGTAATGGCTGCTTGCATTTAAAGGGTTATTAATTTATCATATACCAATCTGAAATAAACATAATCAACTTGTATAATTGTAGATTATAATGTTATATGCACTGATATCTGAATGACTTTTGATGTGTATGGTATATTTTCAGGTACAGTGCCCCACTCCCTGTCCCCGTACCCCTCGGAGGAGGAGGAGACATATTTTAAATCTGTGCCACAGCCAGGATTTCCTACGCCACCTCGAGGTCTGAGGTTAGAGAATCGAGGGCCGTCAGCCCTCGTATTAAGATGGCAGGCATCAAAGATACTGGACAGTGAGGGTAAAGAGACCAGTAAACCTTTGCTGGGTACGTTTTTACACATATTCTCTTAATTTATGATTAGTGAAGATAGTGTTTCTTCAGTATAAGAGATTTATTATAAGAAATTCATGTTCTTATGTTAGTTCTAGAAGCTCTTAAAAAAACCCACATAAAATGTTTTAAAAAAAACAGCAACACATAAGATCCATTTAAAACACAAATTCTGTGTTAAATTTTGTAAAATGTTAAATTTAAAAAAAATTGCTACACTTTAATGAAATGTTTTAGATCATTTTAGCTGACTTTAATTTTGGTTATATCAGCAATATTGAACAAGTTTGTAACAGTATAGTATAACATTGTTATTGTATGTATATCAGAACAGGGGAGATAATGCATTATATAATGTTACAGGTTATCGTGTATTTGTGAATGACAAACCTAAAGCAATGATAGCTGGTACAAAACAGAAGGCATTGATTGAAGGATTAGACCCTTCCCTTACATACAAGTATGTAGCATGTCTTTTAATTGAATATTGGTTATAAATAAAAAAAGTTATAAGTTACCATTTAAAGGCAAACTCCTTGCATTCTTGTTTGGGAAACTAGCTGTAATTCAACATGTTTGACATGAAAACAATTATTTAATTTAGATTTTTTTGTGCATAACCTAAAATATATTTTGTTGTGACCGCTTAATGATTTGACTCCGGTTATAAGCCCTAAAATTAGAAATTAATTGTGGGAGTTTTTACATAATCATTATATTTGCAGGATCTATGTGAAAGCAGTATCAGATCTTGGGGAGTCAAACAGTTCCGATGTTGTCATGGCTGCACTTGCCAAGGGGTCACGACGAAGGTCATCAAGTAGCGATAGTAACAGATCATACGACAGTGACCGCGAGTCAACAAGTAGTGAGCGGAGAACTCCTCATAGAAAAGATTCAAGGAAAAATCGTAAAACTAAATCGCCAAGGTCGTCAAAGCAGGAAAGAACAAGTTCTAGTCATAGGTCAAATGTAAGTACAACAGAAAGACCGCCTTCTAAAATGGAATTGGAGGCTGAAGGTATAATGACCCAGCCGAGGATGCACAAACATCGTAGAACTCCGAGTAAAGATTACCAGAGCAGAGATGACAATTTGAAACCAAAGGAGACGCCACAAAGTCCTGTAATGCGTTCACCAAAACACCAAGCCCAGGAATCTCAGGGTTTTAGTTATGATAGCAGAAGTAAGGGTGAACATGTAGCTGACTCGCAACAAAGTATGTCATCTACATTTACAATTGATAGTCAAAATTCTGTTATTCTTGCCTTAAGTACTGGTGGGAAATCTGTAGACATTGATAATAGTGTTGATACTAAAGAAGGTCATGTGAAAGGTCATCGTCGCAGACGTAGTCGTGATATGAAAAATGAAAAGTTGGAGAGCAAAGGGGATATATCTGACAGTGGGTCTTCTGTTTCAAGTGCAATTATTCTAAGTAGAAATATAGATAGTGCTAATGATAAGAATTACAGTGGGACAGAAAGTCCGTCAGTACGTAGTCGTAGATCAAAAGACTCTTCAGCGAAAGATACTTCAAAAGACGACAGTGACACTGGAAGTTTACATAGAAGTGATAGTACAAGTAAAAGAAATAGTGCAAAGATAAGTCCCACAGCAGGTAGCCAGGGTGTGCCTGTAATTGATGGGCGGAGACGTCATGGGTCAGGAAGCAGACCGTCCAGTCCCGCCCAGGGAGAGGTGTCCGAATCACGATCTTCTGTAAATGCAGCTGATAGACGCAGAATGCCAATGGCAGACTTGCTAGAACAGAGATTTTCTGGTCGTGTTGGTCAGAGTACTGGTAGTACTGCCTCGTCTACAGCAACATTAACACAGAGTCAGGTAGACAGTAGTACAAGTGACCTACCACCTCAGATTCCACGGAGAGATGGTAAATACTCAAGTCTTGAAAATCTGTCAACCAAATCTTCACACGAGTACAAGAGCAGTCCTACGGAGAGATATTCTCCCACCGGGTCAGAGAGAAGGCGTACTAGTTCAACATGTTCGGAGAGTGAAATACCGTCAAGTTCATCTGCAGCACGCCAGCTTGATATGGACACCAAAAATTCTAATTCAAATCCTGGAAATACTGGCATTGTAGCCAAATTGTTACAAAAGTTACAGAACTTTTCCAAGTCACAAGAAGAATCATTACAAACAACAAAATACAAGCGTAAATCCGGGGAGACGAAAGATCCGCCTCGTAAAACAAGTGGTGATAGTGACAGTAGTGAAGTCAATACTGGACAGGGTACAATACAGAGTGATTCATCTGGTGCACACTCAGACGATAGTCAGCAAGTGACACGACCCTCGTATAGAACACATAGAAGGTATACAAACTTCTTAGTTAACAAAAATTTCTTGATAAACATCAATGCCATTGAAAGTCATGGTAGATATAGATTATTTAAAAAAAAAGAGAGAAAAAAAGGGAGGATGGTAATTTTATTATTGAATGATTTCCTCATGTAAGTCTGTTGAACTTGTTTATAACATTTGTAGAATTATCTAACTTTTATTCATATTTCAATTTTTAAGCATTCTTGAAAAAAATATCAATAATGGAAACGTTTTGTCTTTCTGTAGCAATCATTATATATGTATATGTATGTTATTTTTAGCCCTCGGACATTGAGTAAGCATCTAAGCTTGTTCCATCTGGATAAACTGTCCTAACATTGCCTGTATATATACGTTAAAACTGTCATCATAACATGGTAATATATTAGCACTTGGTATTTGGGAAAACATTTGACACTGTTTGATGTGACAGGTGACTACACTTGTTTGTTTTGGAGGAGGCAGCATCATTTAATTTTGTAGCAGGAAAAATAATGTTTAATCATAATTCATTTTTCAAGGTAATCAGGAATAAAAAAACAAGTAAACACATTAAAGCTCGATTGTATGTAAGGGTATAATAAATCTTCATGGAAACTTTTCTTACACATACATGTATGGTGAAATTGGACACACATGACATTAATAACACTTTATGTTGGCTTGGTATAATTGTAATGCAGGTTATGTAAAATGGTGACAGGACATTTCAGTTTGCTGATGCACAGGAAGAATATGAAATAAAGTTTCTGACATTCTGATTTATTTATAAAGGTGAAATATGAATATGATAATTTTTCAAAATTTATGAACAAATAGTATTTTTTTTTTCCAGATTTTATTTAAATAATTTATGTTAATATTTTCATTTATCAGAACTGCGTCTGATCACCGAGGAGTACCTGTAAAGATGTCAGACCAGCCATCGTCATCATCACATCGTCAGGATCACAGTCCAGTTATTATGGACTCTAGTAAAACATCGCCCGCCCCTTCATCATCCACCAATATTAAACGTCACGCATCATTCCACGGCATCTTACCATCAAAGAAAGAAGACCTTGTACGCAGCGGATCAACTGTAAGTTTGTATGAGAGATTCTGTGATCATAGCAATCTGATTGTATCTTATCATATTGGTATTCTGCATTTGTCAGTCAATGTCATACAACAAATGTATCAATACTCTTAGAATGGCCTACATTTTATTTTACTCTGTAACTGTAATTGTACTGCTCCTAGTATATTTTAAACTATAACCTACCTCAGACAAACCATATAGTCCACCATAGGGTAGAACATTGTCTTTCCAATTTCTTTACATTTTATGAAATCAGAAACCTGCTTTTCTATTTTCTGAACTTTCTATTTATGCATTGCATCCCTTAAATTTTATTGATGCTTGTTTCTACAAATATTAACAGATTTTGTTTCTTTATGATTTCACAGGAAAATCTTGCAGTTGAGAAAGTTTCTACCACAGTAACAGGAAAACAGCAAAATATTGTAAGTTCTTATTGCATTAAAATATAGTTGAAACAATTTTTTTCCATCCATTTCACTCTTTGTACCATAAACATTTTGTCATTGGTGTATGACTATGTCAATGCTCTGTGTACATGTAGTTTTAACACCTGTGACAGCTTAATAGAAGTTGTTTACTGATTTAATCTGTCATGTACATGTTTGTGTTTATAGTAGATTATAGTAGATGCTTTATATGTTGTTGCTTTTAGTGACTCACTTGTCATTGTTCCATAAGTTGTGTGTCATAGTTCCATCATCATTATCATCAGCATAGTAATCATCATCATCAGCAAAGTAATCATCATCATAGTAATCATCATCATTATCATCAGCATAGTAATCATCATCATAGTAATCATCATCATCATAGTAATCATCATCATAGTTATCATCACCATCATCATCATCATAGTAATTATCATCATCATAGTAATCATCATCATCATAAAAGTAATCATCATCATCATAGTAATCATCATCATCAGCAAAGTAATCATCATCATCATCAACAGTAATCATCATCATCATCATCATAGTAATCATCATCATCAGCAAAGTAATCATCATAGTATCATCATCATCATAGTAATCATCATCATCATCATCATCATAGTAATCATCATCATAGTAATCATCATCATCATATTAATCAACATCATCATAGTAATCATCATCATCATCATGGTAATCATCATCATCATCATCAAAGTAATCATCATCATCATCATAGTAATCATCATCATAGTAATCAACATCATCATAGTAATCATTAACATCATCATGGTAAGCATGAATTATATCATAGCCATCAGATATTCACTGTTGATAGTTGTAATGTACTGAAGGAAGACCTTGAATTTCTTTAAAGATTTTCACATTAGGGCTTATAGTAAAATTTTGAAGCACTGCCTATTTCACAAGTGATAACAAGTTGACATGTTATATTTCTATACTGATAATGACAAATGACAAAGTTGGAATATTTCAGCACCCTTGCTGTAGCAGACGTTGATTTTAGCCAAATCTTTAGAGCCTGTGGTTGTAATAGGACAAAAATAACTATAATACAAATTTAAACTAAGATTAGCCCTCCAAATAAAAAACTTCAAATGGAAATATTGTGTCTGACGGCTAGTTTAAGTCATCTATTTGATAACTATGATCAGTCACTGCTTCCAATGATAGGTCATTAAAAGACAGATTTGACAGTTGGTACTTACAACCTAGTATCATGTTGTATGTGAGATAGAGTGTAGTCATCATCTACATTATTCATTATCATATTTTCAGTTTCCTCCAAGATTCCGTATTCATCGTCGACATAATCATTCTGTAGATAAAATTGTGTTCTCACGTCATATGTTATCTATTGCGGAATAAATCATTTATAACCAAATATTTGTTTGGTGAGTTACTGCTTAATATTAGGTATTATATGGCTATTCCTTTCATCTTCATAGTTTTGTGTTGTACCTAACCAGAACAGTCTATATATGTTTTACCTCACTAGATTAGAATGTTTATGTGTTGTATTTCACTGGATTAGTCTTCATGTATGTTGTGCTTAACTGGAATAGTCAACATATACACGTATGCTGTATTTGGCCGAAATAGTCTACATATTTGTTGCACTTGACAGAAATAGTCTACATATATCTTGTATTTAACATGAATAATCTACATATATGTTGTATTTAACCGAAAAAGTCTACATATATGTTGAACTAATTCAAAACAGTTAACATATATGTTGTACTTGACTGGAATAATCTACATATATGTTGTACTTAACCGGAATAGTCTACATATATGTTGTACTTTAATAGAATACTCTTTATATATGTTGTACTTAAATGGAATACTCAACATATATGTTGTACATTACTGGAAAAGTCTACAAACATGTTGTACTAAACCGGAATTATCTACATATGTGTTGCTTTTAACTGGAATTCTATAAATATGCATTGTGTTTAAACAGAATATTTACTTTAGTTCTATATATGTGTTGTGTTCAGAAGAATAAAGTTTACATTAACCAGCAAAGTTGTGCTTAATATGCAATTAACATTATTTGTTGTTATTTATGGTGATAATTCAACAATATATGTTGTTATATATGGTGATGGGTTAGGACATTGAAATCAGACTTAATTTGTCACATATGAAATGCTTTTTTCTTTCACATCTTGCCCTATTATGAATATTTTATGAAACAGGTTAGAAAACTGCTTTCTATACCTCACTATATTATATGATCTAATTATAATAACTATGATGCGTTGATTGATTTATGAAAGTACACATATGCCGTAAAAATCACTGGCTTTAACCTATTTGAATAAAGATGCTAAGAGTTATTTCTGTTTGGCATATATATAAATTCCTTGTTTCTTTTCTTCTTGTTTCTGGCAGGGGAATTATTAAGGTACTGTTGTTTTTTGCAATGATTGGCTGATATTATATAAGGCTGTGATAAGAGTGGCATTAACTAGACTAGGACAGCAAAGCTTCTATACTAAAATATCATAGTGTACAATTATTGGAGTGTATGAGTTTATAGTTTGCTATATTGAATTGTTAAATGATTGGCTTATATAACTGTAATTATTAGAGATATATCATCATTGTTATAAAACTTGATTTTCTAGATTTGATTGATTTAGCTTATATGATCAATTTGGTTTAAAATCTTCATTAATTACATCATAAACAACAAAAGGTCATGTTTGCAGGTCATTTTGCAGCATACTCAGCAATAAATTGTTTCTTTATGGGACAAAAATAAATTAATCGCAATTTAAGAAGTAAAAAGCTTGTCTTTTTTTTAAAGCATTTTTTGAATGTGAAAATAGGAGAATAAAGTAAAACAAGCAAAATTTTCATAAATACATGTAAAAAGAGAACTTGAAAAGAAATAGAAAGTTTATATAAGAAAATTACAATAAAGGAAATGTTACAATATTGTTTACAGTTTTGGATGTACAAAACAAGTGGGCAGTTATACCACCAAGACTCGGTGACTTAATATTTTTATTCTATTTTTTGGATTTAGGTGTTTGGTTGTTAATAAAAGTCTAAATCATTTATAAATAATGAACTAATGTAGAATTAGATATTTTATCTACACTTTTCTCTCTCTAATATGGGTTCAAATCCTGAACTTTTGATTCTGTTATTTGAGGAAGCTATCTAGCTACCCTACAGAAAGTCATCAGGTACTTGCTTGATTGAAGCTGAAAAGTTACCATAACATGATCTTTTCTAAAAAGACAACAAAAAAAACCAACAATGTTATCCCAGCTTTATTAAAGAATTCTATGAGTGCTCAGCCAGGTAATAATACGATGCAATCATATCAGATCATACTTTAAGGTGGGCTTATCAATTTTATATTTTTGACACTAAAACCTCAGAAATTAACAGTTAAAATAATTACTAGGAAAATAGACAATATCATATCTACTTTATGTTTGTTTTTTTAATTTGATTTAATATATACAATTTAGAGCTTGTGGAGAATGAGGGGACACCTGAAATGCTTTGACATTATAACAAAAAAAAGCTTTCTTGTTTTTTGTTTATAAATATAACAATGATAAAACATTTTACTGAATATCAAATTAAATCATATTAATACTACAGACTTGTAGCTTTTTTCTATATTTTCTAACATAGTTTATAAAATCATTGAAGTTTTCAGTTTTACTTTGTTTTTATAATGTCAACGTGTCAATGTGTCTATACCACATTTCTTTTTCTGATTTGTCTTGGACAGAAAACCAAAACAAAATTAGTCCAGATACAGTGTAGTAACTTTGTACAGTGAAACAGCATGTTACAACATTTAGAAATTCATGTGGTTTCACTTAGCAAAAGATATACTGATTTTTTCCCCCAAGAAACATTCTGTATATAGTAAGTAAAACTATTATGAGTGGGTTCTACACTTTTACTGTTTGTAATAATAAATAAAATATAAAAGGTTTTTAACTGTGGTTGAGCAGTTTCCTTTAAAGGTTAAGGCATCAGAATTGCAGCTACCATTTAACCCTGCATGATTGTAAGAGCCAACTAAATTGGTTCGAATTACTTGAGACTATGCATCTCATAACACCAGCAGATGTGGTGGTTTTGACCCCTGGTGTTACTCTAAGTTTGAAACACCAAAGGTTTGCCAAAACCATCTATCCTGTTTCAGTGCCATATGACCTAAATTGTGTTAGTGTGCTGTAAAATCAAACAAAAATAAAAGTTTTAAAAGAAAATACTACCGGACTGTTATTTGTACTGGTTTTCTGCCCCTGACAGATCACAAAAAAGTGATACATTGTATTCATAAATATAAGAAATATTATCTTATAGATGGTAGGAGAAGTTTTTGTCTCGTTTAGGGTGTGGCTTTATATATAACATATGCTTTGATTTCTTATTGATGAAAAACTTATTTATAGGGTAGTTTTTCCTATGAAATTTTGTATTATAATATTTCAAACATAGCTTGTACAACATAGCTTTTTTGGAAACAAAAATACATTTTGAGAAATATTATCTCCATGCTATTTAAGCTAATAGATTTTATCCCAGAAAAATTAGAAGCCATTATTGGTTGGTTTTACTGACAGCTTATCTTCAGCATTTTCAAACTGGCTAGTCTATGACAGCATTACCAGGATTATAGTTTGTAACTTTGACAGGTAGAAGTGTCATTTTTTATTTATTTCCTCTTTCATAACATAGGATTTATTATTTGTTAAACCATGTTGAAATATTCTATTAATATGTTAATATTTTTAATTTCAGGATATCACAGTACCAACAACACCCACACGTCGACACAGGAACCGCTCTAGGTCACGTAGCCCCGGTCCAGCATCACCACACGTGCCTATCATATCTGCAGCACAGTTACAGAGAAACGCACGTGTACCCTCTACAGCAACTTAAAGTTACTTGATGAAATCAGTCAAAAGAAACATTTATAGAAAATGGCATTCCTGACTTATTAATAAGTTAGCATACTTATAAATACTCATTAGTTAAAGTGATTTAGCTTTCATGCTTGAGTAATTCATAGAGACTTTTAAGGAATTGTGTATAGTTTGAATGAACCCCAGAACTTAAAGGCTTGCATATTTGTATTGTTTCAATTATTACGCTAACTCTTAAGATTAAAGTATAGAATTATGTGATCTTAGATGATAATTATGTTCTCTACAGTTGCTGGAATTTAATAAAGTTGTGGTGATCTTGAATTAAGGTCAATTATAAAAGCTGCGTAAAATGAAGTTTTTATTTTTGCCATTTGCTAAAATCAAGATGGCAATGAGATAACTAAAATAAACATTGGTTGTCACTATCTCTTATGTTCTTTCCAATATAAAACAGGTGTGCCAATAAGCATTTCATATGGACAGAAATTATTGCATTTATTTTTTGTGTTCGATTTTTCTGCTTTAAAGCTTCTTACTGGTGTTGTTATGGTATCATATTATGTGTAAGCTTCGCTGCATTTTCATTTTATTTCGTTCATTTTGTGTAATTATTTTGTACTGTAAGCATTTAGTTGTATTCAACCTGTTCATTGAACATTTAGTTGTACCAACCTGTTCATGTAACATTTAGTTGTATTCAACCTGTTGATATAACATTTAGCTGTATTCAACCTGTCAACTAAGTATGTGATATATAAGATTCTGTGATAGGGTGAAGACCACGTGATGTCTGCAGGAAGACTCGTTAATGCCGTCCAGGATTTTGAGAATTATTAAAATTACAGAAGAGTGTTATTGTCTCGTCCCCTCCTACATGTTTATCTAAATAGTACAAAAATATACATGGAGAGAAAGAAAATTAAAGTTGTGAATTAAATACAATATATGCCCTGAATTAAGCTTTCGTACATTTTTTTTCCTTGACTGTAGACATTGTATATATAGCAGATGATCAAGATAAACATGTTATTGTTTTAAAATAATATGATACTGTAATATGGATATGTTATTACATATACATTAACAGCAGAAGTGATTTATTACTCAAATCAGCATGAAATGTTATATCAGAAAGTTCTAAACAAAAATATTTTTACAACCTGGTACTGTTGTAACGTATCTTGTAATTAAGATCTATAAACTTTCTGTTACTATAGCAACAGATTGAAACTTTTGAAACACTATACTTTGTCCCAGTTTGATTATAAATGATAGCAGGGTTATGCACTATTTCAATTGTGCTTCATTCATTATGTGAATATTATTCAAAGAAAATCTTTAAGGCGTTAAATCACCACGCCTCCAGATTCATGCTAATTTTCATAAAAAAATGAAAAAGTATCTAATAGTACAATATTGTGAAGTTACCAAAATAATGCAATTTAGACATTACCAATGGCACTTACAACCCATGTTAAATCTAATTACCTTATTCTTAAGTTTGATTTTATTGAAATATTTTTGCTCATCTGGAGGCGTGCAGCTTTTATAAATAAAGATTGATCATAAAAAAGGGATAAGAGGTTGTGATTTAAAGTCAGGGATATGCTAGAATTAATTTAAAACATTTACAATTAATGGCCATTAATATCATGTTATAATAACATAGCTGTAATTAACATTTACAGACAACCTTGTGAACAAAGGCCACCCAAAGGATAGACAGGACATGGCCATTGTAGACAAGTGGTAGTTATTTAGAGATTACTTTGTTCTATATAATCAATGAAGGGTTATAAATAAGTGGCCTTAAATTTACAGGATGGTCTTTATTTGAAGGTGGTCTTTAACACAGGTTTGGCTATATAGTTATATTTGTCTGCAGTAAATTTTGCATGCATACAACATCTGTGACCTATATATTATTTCTACAGATGATTTATTTTTTACAAACAATGACAGCACAAAAATTTTACTTCCCCTTATGATAGGCCAGGCCTGAAATGCTTACTTTTATTTAGACAGGCCAGCCTGAGTGTTGTCAGTATCCTATATTGGGTTGGTGGTAAAGTCTAATCTGATAATGAAATTCCCAGAATTTTAACATGAACATTTTTCTCTCTTCTCTCAATTTTAGGAAAACAAGTCCCAAGAACTCAACTGGTTAGTGGTTTTGTTAGAGGGCTATAAATAAATTAGATTTTTGTAGAGAAATTTAATGTAGTAAAAAAAAATGGTGATAGTGTAGGAATGACATGTATGTGATAGTTCTGAACAAAAAAGTTGTTATTCTGTTGTTTGTCCCTTGATTGTAAACCATTTTGATTTTAAACCTTGAAGTTAGTGATGCTTTTAAGTTTTTGTTATGTACATGTTATATATGTTGCAGGATTTGAACAATTCCATAATACTCTGGTAATCTTTAACCAACATGCTTGTATTCTGTTGCAAAATATTAAAGGAGAAATTCTAGATTTGAGTGTTTTATTTGTTATATTATTACTGATAGAATAAAAAAACATTACAACATTCCTGTTAAAGGTTAAATAAACATATAATAGCTCATATTGTAATTATGTTTATAAACAAATTTATTGATACTATTTTTGTAACACTATAATATATTTATAATATATAAATGATTTGACAGTAGCCATTAAATGATTTTAACTGGGGGGGGGGGGGGGGTAATAATTGCATAAATAATTAATGGTATTAAATTTTAACATTCTTGATATGTGTCTGTTGATGGTATTTCATACATTTTTATAAAGAAACTTAACTTCATTTATATTATCAATAAAATATATTACAGTATTAATTAAATGTAGGAAAAGCATTGGTGTTTTATGAAATAGAAATGGCTTGATATTTTGTGTTACTATATGGATTAACAGTGTTTTACTACATCAGTAATAATTGTATCAGTAATATTTTCATTAAAAACCGTAGTGGATTTGTAAATGTACTTTATTTAACTGATTCTATTGATGACTTCATTTCCTGTCGTTTGTTCCCCTCTCTTTCTCTTATTTTGTTGAATTAATAAATGATGAAATAATACATAATAATAAAATGTTATATTGTATATGTTGTACATGATATATGTATATATATATTGAGACGCTACTATATTAAACTTTTATCATTATTATATATTGAGGGACATGTATGAGCTATTGGGAAAATAATAAAATTTATTGCAAACTATAAAAAATGTTTTTGTTATCTTTGTTGCCATGGAAATCTTTTATTTTTATCTAACAATAAATGAGCAAAACAAAACTTCTACAGGAGAAATATATTTCAAACAGAGATTGTATTACCTGTGTATTTTTTTGTACAAATATAAGTACACATTTAGGTCTATAATGTAGACTTACAGAACAAAGTTTCATTTGTCATATATAAATCTTTAAAATCTTATTTACAAAAAAGATGCTGGCTTCCAGGTCCTATTTTCTTCATTTATACCCAAACCTACCAAATACATGTATTTTAAAGGAACTTGCGTATCTTTAAATGTAGACAAAACCATTAATTTTTATGGAATATTTCAAAATATTTACTGACAGAATAGCAAGGAGACTGATCAGATGGCACTTTATATCACATACAATATACATGTATGCCAAACATTCAAATGTTTAAGAGAATAAGGAAATACAATGCAACACCAAGAAAAGGTATAACTTTTATCAATGATCTTCCATTTCGTAATCTATATGATTCTTCATCAGGAAATATTTTGCTCAATCTTTTGCACCCATACATATGTAATGCTTCAAACATTTTGAGGTGTTCCCTGATTTGACAACATGACTGTAGACTGATGACATTAGCAAAAGGATTTAAGAGTTTTTTACTAAGAAGACTTTACAACTTGTGTAACACATTCATTATCTACCATTAAAACAAAGGGAGTCATGATGAAAGTTCCAATACCTGAGTATCATGTCTGGCTGTTTTTTGAGGAACAGTAGGGCCGCAGTTATCACCCAAGCTGTTTAACTAGTTGTAAAGGTGCAGCATTATGTACAAAAGGTAAGTATGCAGCATTATGCATGCAGCATTACGTACCTGGAGCAAGTATGAAGCATTATGTATCTGGAGCAAGTATGTAGTGTTATGTACCAGGAGCTAGTATGCAGCATTATGTACCAGGAGCTAGTATGCAGCATTATGTACCAGGAGCAAGTATGCAGCATTATGTACATGGAGCAAGTATGCAGCATTATGTACCTGGAGCAAGTATGAAGCATTATGTACCAAAGAGCAAGTATGCAGCATATTGTACCAGGAGCAAGTATGCAGCATTATGTACCTTCAGCAAGTATGCAGCATTATGTACCTGGAGCAAGTATGCAGCATTATGTACCAGGAGCAAGTATGCAGCATTATGTACCAAAGAGCAAGTATGCAGCATTATGTACCAGGAGCAAGTATGTAGCATTATGTACCTGGAACATGTATACAGCATTATGTATCTGGAAAGCAAGTATGCAGCATTATGTACCTGGAGCAGAGTAATGCAGCATTATGTACCTGGAGCAAGTATGCAGCATTATGTATCTGGAGCAAGTATGTAGGCATTATGTATCTGGAGCTAGTATGTAGCATTATGTACCAGGAGCAAGTATGTAGCATTATGTACCTGGAGCAAGTATGTAGTGTTATGTACCTGGAGCAAGTATGTAGCATTATGTACCTGGAGCATGTAAACAGCATTATGTACCAGGAGCAAGTATGCAGCATTATGTACCTGGAGCATGTATACAGCATTATGTATCTGGAGCAAGTATGCAGCATTATGTACCTGGAGCAAGTATGCAGCATTATGTATCTGGAGCAAGTATGTAGCATTATGTACCTGGAGCAAGTATGCAACATTATTATGTACCTTGAGCATGTATGCAGCATTATGTACCAGGAGCAAGTATGCAGGCATTATGTACCTGGAGCATGTATGCAGCATTATGTACCAGGAGCAAGTATGCAGCATTATGTACCAAAGAGCAAGTATACAGCATATTGTACCAGGAGCAAGTATGCAGCATTATGTACCTTGAGCAAGTATGCAGCATTATGTATCTGGAGCAAGTATGTAGTGTTATGTACCAGGAGCTAGTATGCAGCCTTATGTACCAGGAGCTAGTATGCAGCATTATGTACCTTGAGTAAGTATGCATCATTATGTATCTGGAGCTAGTATGCAGCATTATGTACCAGGAGCTAGTATGCAGCATTATGTACCTGGAGCAAGTATGCAGCATTATGTATCTGGAGCAAGTATGCAGCATTATGTACCAGGAGCAAGTATGCAGCATTATGTACCTGGAGCAAGTATGCAGCATTATGTATCTGGAGCAAGTTATGTAGCATTATGTATCTGGAGCTAGTATGTAGCATTATGTACCAGGAGCAAGTTATGTTAGCATTATGTACCTGGAGGCAAGTAATGTAAGTGTTATGTACTGGAGCAAGTAAGTAGCATTATGTACCTGGAGCAATGTATACAGCATTATGTACCCAGGAAGCAAGTATGAAGCATTATGTACCTGGAACATGTATACAGCATTATGTTCTGGAGCAAGTATGCAGCATTATGTACCTGGAGCAAGTTATGCAGCATTATGTACCTGGAGCAAAGTATGCAGCATTATGTATCTGGAGCAAAGTAATGTAGCATTATGTATCTGGAGCTAGTATGTAAGCATTATGTACCAGGAGCAAGTATGTAGCATTATGTACCTGGAGCAACGTATGTAGTGTTATGTACCTGGAGCATGTATACAGCATTATGTACCAGGAGCAAGTATGCAGCATTATGTACCTGGAGCATGTATATACAGCATTATGTATCTGGAGCAAGTATGCAGCATTATGTACCTGGAGAAGTATGCAGGCATTATGTATCTGGAGCAAGTATGTAGCATTATGTACCAGGAAGCAAGTATGTAGCATTATGTACCTGGAGCATGTATACAGCATTATGTATCTGGAGCATGTATACACGCCAATTATGTACCAGGAGCAAGTATGCAGCAATTAATGTACGCAGGAGCAAGTTATGTAGGCATTATGTAACCTGGAACAATGTATACAGCATTATGTATCTGGAGCAAGTATGCAGCATTATGTACCTGGAGCAAGTATGCAGCATTATGTACCTGGAGCAAGTATGCAGCAGCATTATGTATCTGGAGCCAAGTATGTAGTGTTATGTACCAGGAGCTAGTATGCAACGTTATGTTACCAGGAGCTAGTATGCAGCATTATGTATGTACCTTGAGTAAGTATGCAGCATTATGTTCTGGAGCTAGTATGCAGCATTATGTACCCAGGAGCTAGTATGCCAGCATTATGTACCTTGAGTAAGTATGAGCATTATGTACCAGGAGCTAGTATGCAGCATTATGTATCTGGAGCAAGTATGCAGCATTATGTACAAGGAGCTAAGTATGCAGCATTATGTACCTTGAGTAAGTATGCAGCATTATGTGACTGGATCAAGTATGCAGCATTATGTACCAGGAGCAAGTATGCAGCATTATGTACCAAAAGAACAAGGTATGCAGCATTATGTACCAGGAGCAAGTATGCATCATTATGTACCTTGAGCAAGTATGCCAGCATTATGTATCTGGAGCAAGTATGTTAGTGTTATGTACGCAGGAGCTAGTATGCAGCCTTATGTACCTAGGAGCAGTATGCAGGCATTATGTAACCTTTGAGTAAGTATGCATTCATTATGTATCTGGAGCTAGTATGCAGCAATTATGTACCAGGAGCTAGTATGCAGCATTATGTACCTGGAGTAAGTATGCAGCATTATGTACCAGGAGGCTAGTTATGCAGCATTATGTATCTGGAGCAAGTATGCAGCTTAATGTACCAGGAGCTAGTAAATGCAGCATTATGTACCCTTGAGTAAGTATGCAGGCATTAAATGTGACTGGATATCAATGTATGCAGCATTATGTACGCAGGAGCAAAGTATGCAGCATTATGTACCAGGAGCAAGTATGCAGCATTATGTATCTGGAGCAAGTATGCAGCCTTAATGTACCAGGAGCTAGTATGCAGCATTATGTTACTTGAGTAAGTATGCAGCATTATGTATCTGGAGCTAGTATGCAGCATTATGTACCCAGAACTAGAATGCAGCATTGATGTACCTTGAGTAAGTATCAGCATTATGTATCCAGGAGCTAGTATGCAGCATTAAATGTAACCTAGGAGCAAGTATAGACAGCATCATTTACCTGGAGCAAGTATGCAGCATTATGTAACCTGGAGCAAGTATGCAGCAGGAATGTAAACCTGGAGCAAGTATGCCAGCATTATGTACCAGGACAAGTATAAAGCATTATGTACAAGCAGCAAGTATGCAGCATTATGTACCAGGAGCAAGTATGCCACATTATGTAACCAGGAATAAGACCGAGCATTATGTACCTGTAGCAAGTATGCAGCATTATGTACCTGGAGCAAGTATGCAGCATTGTGTACCTGTAGCAAGTATGCAGCATTATGTACCAGGAGCAAGTATGCAGCATTATGTACCTGTAGCAAGTATGCAGCATTATGTACCTGGAGCAAGTATGCAGCATTGTGTACCCAAGACATGTATGCAGCATTATGTACCAGGAGCAAGTATGCAGCATTATGTACCAGGAGCAAGTATCCTGCATTATGAATCTGGAAAATAAGTATGCTGCATTATTTACCTGGAGTAGTATGCAGCATTATGTAATCTGGAGTAAGTATGCAGTATTATGTACCAGAAGCAAGTATGCAGCAGTATGTATCAGGAGCAAGTATCCAGCATTATGTATCTGGAGTAAGTATACTGCATTATTAACCTGGAGCAAGTATGCAGCATTATGTACCAGGAGTAATTATGCAGCATTATGTACCAGGAGCAAGTATGCAGCATTATGTACCAGGAGCAAGTATGCAGCATTATGTACCAGGAGCAAGTATGCAGCACTATGTACCTGGAGCAAGTATGCAGCATTATGTACCAGGAGCAAGTATGCAACAATATGTACCAGGAATAAGAATGCAGCATTATGTACCAGGAGCAAGTAAGCAGCATTATGTACCTGGAGCAAGTATGCAGCATTATGTACCAGGAGCAGGTATTCAGGTTTATGTACCAGGAGCAAGTATGCAGCATTATGTACCTGGAGCAAGTTTGAAACCATTAATGTACCAGGAATAAGAATGCAGCATTATGTACCTGGACCAAGTATGCAACATTATGTACAGGAGTAAGTATGCAGCATTAATGTACCTGGAGCAAGTAAATGCAACCTTATATACCAGGAGCAAGTATGAAGCCATTATGTACCTAGTGGAGCAAATATGCAGCATTATGTACCAGGAGCAAGTAATGCAGCATTATGAACCAGGAGCAAGTATGCAGCAATATGTACCAGGAGCAGGTATGCAGCATTATGTACCAGGAGCAAGTATGCAGCATTATGTACCAGGAGCAAGTATGCAGCATTATGTACCGAGGAGCAAGTATTCAGCTTTATGTACCAGGAGCAAGTATGCAGCATTATGTACCTGGATCAATTATGCAGCATTATGTACCAGGAGCAAGTATGCAGCATGATGTACCTGGATCAATTATGCAGCATTATGAACATTGAGAATGTATGCAGCATTATGTACTTGGAACAAGTATGCAGTATTTGTTGTACATCTTACAAACAGTGAAAAACAAAATCATAACTAGAGGATGCTTTTGTAAAAAAGCGCATGTCTCCCCCACTGCTGAGAATAACTGTGAATGGAAACAGGAATGGAAATGGAGATAAGATAATGTAAATACCCGGTAGTCACTTCAATGAAGGCTGTCTATGGATGGTTTCTATTGTTAAGGTTGTATGAGAAGATGCTTCCTAAACTTGTTTGTTTTTAAACCAGGCTATTCAATTTTGAAAAATCCTGGTTATTCAATCAGCGTATGGCAGGCGGGCGTCAAACGAAATTTGCACTTGATGTCATATCATATATAGTTTCACAAATGAAATTAAAAGGAAATTGTCTGTCCCAATGCTCCCTGGTAGTCTTTTTTCAAGTCTTTAGTCCTTTGGCGTTGGTTGTTCGGCCGGGGGCCGCGGTACTGGATTTTCAACATTGAAAACCAAAGTGTAAAACAAAGCTTTCTTACAAAAATAATGTTAAGTAGCTGCATGCTGTCCAAGAATGACGTCAAAAATTTATGAAGTACAGATAAAGAATTTCAATGATAATTTATATTGTGTGCAAAATAATGACTGATTTTTTGCAGTATTTTCACCAAATAATTTCAACAGCGGTTACCAAACGGCAGTAGGAGCTAAATTTTGATTTTGATCTCTTTTTGGTAATTTACTGGATAAAAGTGCTGAATAGCCATGGTCAATACTTTTCTTTTGTTCACATCCAAATTTTAAACTTTAAGATACATTTTAAAAATTTTCATGAAATATAAGGATGAATCTAGAGGTGTGCTGCTTTCAGCAAAGCAAACCTTCTCCTTCTTACTAATCTTATTCCCAGTGATAAGTAGTTCCTTTTTGGCCCATTAATCTAAAAATATAGCTATGATGATGTACAGGGTAGACAGTTGATATTGTAACTAGTGTCTTTTTGTATTTGCTTGTTCTCAAAAATCAAACGACCACATCTGTTCTAGAACTGGATATAAAAAGAAAACATAAGAAGAAAGAATAATGAATTGAAATCTAAATTGAACAATAAATAGACAGATAAAATATAGAAATTCTAATTATTTCTATTGTTTAATATTCTTTTTATTCCTGCAACAGTAGAATTGAAATAAAAGTAAGCCTTATTAGAAAATAGCAGCAGAAATAAAATCTCCATGCTTTAAAAAAATATCTGTTGATCTTCCTTATCAGTATTGTCAGAAATCAAAATAATATCAGTCTTAAGCAGTTTGTTGGTCTATTTAACATGATTTTGTCTTTTTGTGTGAAAAAATGTACCAAACAGGCCTATGTATATGGCCTCTGGTTGTAATTCATAACACAATAAAAAACTCCAAACCAAGTGTTTCAATTATAGCTAAAAAACACATAGAAGAAACCCGAATATTATTTTCTTTATTGATAATTCTAAACTGAAAGGAAAAAATAAGAAAAGATAAAAAAAAATTTTTTTTTTTATTTCTTAATGAAGACCTAAAAAACAATAAAACACTTAATTCTAAAATGAATAATAGAATATTATTTAACCTTTAGTGAAACAGAGCCCATTTTGATGAAAAATTCCCTCAGCTTGAAGAGCCCAAAGCAAAACTCTTGATCCATTAACTGGCTTTCAACATCTCATATGAAGTCCATGTTGTGAATGATATGTCCTCTCTCATAGAATAACTTTTCTGCAAATGTAAAGTTACATTAGTAAAACAGCAGCTAAAAATGTGTTGGCTCATAATGGTTTATCCTAATGAAATATTAATTAATCAATATTCCCGATTAAATGATATATTAACCTTAAGCAAATGACAACAACCAATTAAACACAAAATTTGAGCATAAAACATAGTATATAGAACACCTAAGGCAATCAAAAACCGTTACCAAATCCACCAAAATAAACAGCACCGTGTCATCTCGTCTAGTATATAAAGGCAGCTATTTAAGTTAATCGAAACCAGAAAATTAAAGTCCACACAGCACTATCCAAATCATCTTCAAAAGTAAAATACAAAATTTCAAAAAATAAATTTCTCAAAAAAAGCTTTATTTCCTACTTTCTTTAAAGCCAACAAATGGCCAAATGCAAACAGCTTCTTACACGATGCATTGTTCCAATTCGAAACAAATTCCCTTTTTAGGTGAAGACAATATGTTTACTGCATGAACTTAATTTTTTAGCCTTGGCTCAACAATTGCAAAGTCCATTATTTATATACAGAGATAAGAAAACATTGGTCTTTCAATTTGATAGAAAATGTAAATAAAAATGTTTTGCAACAAAGCCAGAAATTGGAAATTGGTCATGAAGTATAAAGCTGATGTATGGAATGTTTTTAATGTACGTGTGTTTGTATTGACAACTCGAAAAATAAAAATTTTTGTCAACTTCCGCAATAGATCAAGCGATGCTGTGGAATACAATACACTCCTATTCTTTTGCAAGTCAGCCTAAATATAAGATGTTAGTTTTAAATTTTTTTTCTAATTGGTTGTTTTATATATATAATATATTCGTATAACCCTATCTAGCAGAATTCAGCAAAGGTTATATAACTTCAAACTGTTCATACTGCACCATATATAAATCTCATTATCTCAAAGTCTAAAAACCATACCTATTATAAAATATATATGCATATAGTCAGGACAATCAATGAACACATTTAATTCACACTATTTACTTGGGGAAGTGTAATATCGAATACTTACCATCAAAATGATGATTCCAGAATGGCATAATATTACCACTTTGTCTGACGTTACATGATATAATGGGACAGGTGTGTTGATGGCATCCCAACAAAGTATGATACTCCTTTTGAAATTAGGTTCCATTATTAATTGAAAACAAAATAAAGATTCCTTTTTTCTGTATG